>NW_026934082.1:0-112014 GCF_032062105.1 Saccostrea cuccullata | reverse complement strand
TTTATCGTACTTTTTGCACACGGCACTTTACAGATGATGCAAACAGGTATATAAGAAAACACAGGTAAAAGTATATTTCTTTTGCACACGACCCCTAATGTTTTGCACACGGCACTTTATAGAGGATGCAAACAGGTATAAAAACGCAGGTAAAACGTATTGATTCTTGTTATAATCTGTCTTGTGTGTGTGTTATTTGTTATTGTTTTCAGTAAAAAAAAAATCCAGTTTGAACTGGTTTAGGCTAGGCTGAGCTTTAGACTGTGAATGAATGCGTGACGTCATAATCACATTCTTGAAATGTTTTGCACACGGCCCCAAAGTATTTTACCTGTATAGTTAGCATAAACAAAACGTAGTACCAACGTATAGTGTATAATGTAAACACAGTGTAAACACGCCCCGTATTTAGGGGATAGGATACGTTAGGGTTCAAAGGGGTTAGGGTTAGAGGGGGCTAAGGGGGATAGGGTTAGTAAGGGCTAGGGGGTTAGGGTTAGGGTTAGTTAGGGCTGGGGGGTTAGGGTTAGTTAGGGCTAGGGGTTTAGGGTTAGTTAGGGTTAGGGGTAGTTAGGGCTAGGGGGGTTAGGGTTAGTTAGGGTTAGGACTGCACTCAGTTGACCCCCCTATCCCTATCCCAGGGGGGACTGTACTGAGTTGACCCCCCTATCCCCCCAGACCCCCCCAAACCTGCACTCCCTTGACCCACCTATCCCCTCAACCAATCAAAACTGATCACGTGATTTCTCTCAGCCAATCAGAATCCTCCCCTATCTAGACCCCTTATACTACTGACATTGGTACTCCAAAGAGTCACAGATGGAAGGACGGACATATATCCCAATTACTATATATCCTCCCGCTCTACTACATATCCTCCCGCTCGTCAAGGGGGTGATTAAAAAGGTATAATTTTATGCAAATTTTATGGATTAACTTTTTTAAGAAGTGGAGAAGCACTCGCATTGTATAAAAGTGTAATAAAGCATAGGCGTTGGAACCGGGGGGGGGGGGGGGGGGGGGGGGGTTCCCACCTTTTTTGTAATGCATACATAATATAGTCATTGAAAATTGGGGTTAACATTTTTTGTTGGATTAGCTATCCCCCCACTTTCAATTTGCCTGCCCCCACTTTCAATTGGCTTCCGAAGCCTAAGTATGTAAATGGAGTAAAGGACTCTTTATGATAAATATCCTCTTTCGTTTTTGTATAGCATTTCATTTTCAAAGGCAAATAACTTCAACTTCATGAAATTGTGGAGATTTTACATAAAGGATACTTAAAATTATGTTAGATGAAATATTAAGGAAAATTTTGATATAATTGGAATTTCATTTTTCACCTTTACATTTATCCCACTATAGACTAAATTTGCTCGTCATGTTCACAAATCTCCTTTAAAATACATGTGTTATATGTATGACCTTCTTTTACTTGAAAATTATAAAGTTAAGTCATGTGTTGTTAGCAAAAATTATAATAATTCAAATTCGTAAGAAAACAAAGCAAATTAATTTGATCATACACATGTACAATGAAGTGAAAGTAAGTATACATACCTTTATTTTTCTTAGGAGTACTGCTCATTAAAGGCTCAATGAAATGTAAATATCCAAATGGCTCTGAATCGGTGGAACACCCACTTGTTTGTAAATCGAATGATATGAGAGAAAGTTCTTTACTTATCTCACTTGATTGTTCATGCAAATCTTCTTCGCGTATATCAAATGCTTGAACAGGGGGCGGCGTGTCATCACAGAATGAAAATACATTATGGTAAGCACGACTTGTAGAAATATCAGATTCTTCGAATTTGGACAACTCTTGAAGTGATTCTGTTAAACAGTTAGTACGGCTACTGTGACCTAACGATGATTCATATTCCTGTGATTCAATAATAGAGTGTTCAGAAATAAAATTGTCATCCATTTCACTCAGAATATCTTGATTGAATAATAAAATAATAGCATATTGCAGTTATAAAGTGCTAGGTCCCAATTCATTTCCACTTTTACTAAGAATGAGCACCTTCTGCAGTTCCATGCATTCAGTGAAGAGATGTCAATCAGACTGGTAATACTGATAAGATTATTAGGGGCGTGTTTTCAGTGTGCATGCAATTTCAGACCTGTGTCTGTAGCACATGTGATCCATACCTCTTACAAGGTGAACTATGTGGTCCAATTCAAAGTCACAAAATGCAGTATTTATGAAACAGAAAGGCAGCATAGTTTGAAAAGTGTGGGATATTGCAGCCGCCAACAACAAAGGATGCATCAAGGTATGATAGTCTAAATATGTATTTAAAATGATTTTTTTTTTGTGACTGATACATCTCCTTTAACGGTTTTTATTCTAAAGGGTAAAATATCCTAGTGAGTTCAATTAGTTTGGTACAAAAAAAAAAATCAGGAAAATATTTAGGAACTCATTCTTTTTTTTGTTTTTTTTTTTAGATAATGATGAATGGCTTTGACAAAATTGTGCGTCTTGAGGAGTTCAATGCAGAAGACAATGAATACTTAAGCTTATTTGCTGGACATCTTAGCAGTAGAAATTCATTTGTGGAGAGATGGCGAACCTTAAAAGAATCAGGTATGATTTGATATTGACATTGCTTGCATCAATTTTGCAAATACACAGTTGATAAATGTAATATTTTCAAAATATTACTTGGACATGTATATAAGTAGAATGAAAATGCATGTCCATCCAAATTTAAAGAATCAAACAAAAAAATGTTTCTTGTATTGGAAAAAAAATCAGAATTTATTTTGGAGTTGTAGTAAGGATAGCAGCCTTAGTGTAAGATGCATTTAGATTTTTGTACAGATTTCTAAAAAAAAAAAAAAAAAAAAAAAAACATTTCATCAACTTTTGTAAGCATGAGTTTGAAATTGTGGAGTGGGATGGGGATGGGGGTTGGGACAGTGACTGAAAAATAGTATGATAGAATATTGAACACTTTTATGCATAATATATTTATTGAAGTGAAATATTCCATGGCTAAACTGTTCGGTCAACATTTTTAAATGTGTTTAAAAATATTACATATATATCTAAAAATACAATATTAAAAAAACTCTTTGAAATGTTAGATTTTGTGGACAAGATGCTTGAAAAGTTGATTTCTATTTAAAATGCCCTGACTCAACAGAAATATCCCCAAAAACTCTGGCTCAGGAAGGGGGACCCCTCCCACTGCCCACCACCTACACCAGAATCCGGAATGACATTACCATCACTGTATCACCTGACAATCCTCACCATGTATCAGAAGTAAAAATGAATGTCTAGAGTACTAATTAAGCTGACAATACTTCATGACTAATGCTTTATAACACAAGTGAACTTGTGATGAAAATTTATTTTAACGAAAGTCAAGCAGTAAAAAGTAAAAGTTAATATCTTGAAAAATAAATCAAGTGAAGTCACATAAAACAAAGACGAGTTGTAACGCTCACACACGGACACACACACCAACGTTTTGGTAACTCGGAATAGACCAGAGTAAAACTGTATTTTCTTGATGACGGAATGTCCAGTGCATCTAATATTCATGTCCGGGATTGTCCAAGGCGGATCTAAAACTGACTCTCTCACACAACATACGGGATTCACTCAAACTTCAATTAACACATTTACGCAATTATCACACATACAAGTCGGACGCTCTTTGAGGTAGAGGATTGACACTGATTCCTTAAATAAATATTGATTGACAAATTCCCTTTTACTGTCAAAACATTAATTGACTGATAAATAATTTTCGAAATATGTTAAAAACAGGCATTAAAAATAATTCTTTTTATAAATTAAAATTCTGTTACATTTTAAATAAATTTGGTAAAATTTACTTTTTGGCATTTAGACTACTTAAATACCTGTAAAAAAAATCTTAACTGTTTAAATTTGTTTCTTTCAAATATCTCAGTTATCCAACAAACTACATCAAAACCACAAACTGCCTTGATTTGTTCATGTCTTAAGGCCATTAACTTTTTGTTATATATTTTATGAAAAATTTCAGGTTATCTCTTAATCCTATCACACACTCAAATTAACTCATCAATCTATTACCATGATTACTGTAGTGATAATAATTATATCTAGCATTTATCCCATTCACCATTAACTTGGCATTTCCCGTCCTCTTAAAACTTTATCAGGTTGAATTTATAGATCACAACAAATCAGTCAAATCAGTCTAACATCTGTATAAATTACAGCTAAATAGACATACCATTAATTACCTCAATTACAGTTAGGCCCTCAATGCGTATTTGAACAACATTAACTCTTCATCAACTCAGAAACAAACAATTCACTGATATGATAAAGATCAGAAGCAGAAGAGAAGGGACAAGACCTGATTACCCTGTGGCAAAGAAAAAACTTTAAATTGGAAAAACAATAATCCTTCATGATTTGGGTTGTACGTTAGATCATTTTGGAAATGCAATCATAAAACTAAAAACACATTTTATGAAAATGTAAGGGGGGGGGCTTCATAAGATTAGTCTAATTCTTTTATCCTTTAGATTCAGAAGATGTCTATTACTAAGCAATGGTGAATGAAAGTCACCTTGCAATAAGCATCATCATAAAATCAAGCTAGCATTGGTTAAAACAGGTTTACTATTAAGCATCAGGGCCCGGTTGTTCAAAAGATGGTTAGATTTAACACAGTGGTTAAGGATAACTATGTGTTAAACCTTAATCATTTGATTAGAAAACACAGTGGTTAAATTCTGTTGTTCAAAAGCAATTTAACACATTGGTTAGCTAACACTGTGTTAACTGCTTAATCACTTGGTAATCACTTGTTTACCCATAATGCACTTCTACTTCCTTTGTACACAATCATGGCTGACGTCGTCTGCATAAAAAAGAGTAGGAAAGCTAGGAGTATTAATTTCACCTTAACAGAGGTTGAAATTATTAAAAATGAGGTAAAATTCCATCCTATTCTTGAGGCAAAGCACAGCAACACTGTAACCAATGCTAAAAAGCAAGCCATTTGGCTTGATATTTTAGGAAAGTTAACGCTGTAGGGGTAGCTAAGAGGAATTTGAGTGAAGTTAAAGACAAATGGCGTAACATGTGTCGGGAGGCCAAAATGAAATTTACCGAGAACAGAAGACAGATGACAAAGACAGGAGGAGGGCCTCCACCCACCCCTCTTTCCCAGACAATGCAGGATGTTGTCGACATGTATAAGGATGCCAGTTCCTTCCATGGGATTGAAGGGGGCATTGAAACCTCAATGCCTGGCTGTTCTGGTAAAATATGACTTTTTTGTGTTCATCAACAATAATATTTTCTGATATGCTCATTATCTCCATATTTCATATGTATAAAAATAAAAGAAAAAAATAATGGGAAAATGATTAAAACTGTGATAGTAGCTAAGCCAAAACACACAATGAAATAATGTCAAACTGTACTTTCATTGAATTTACTTTGTTTAAATAACTCTACATTAATTAATACTTTATCAATTCAAAATAACATACTACTTTGATCTAAAATTTGGCACTTTAATTGGAACAAAACAGTGCAATGTCCCATACTATTACTTGACTACCAAGGGACATTTTCGTCTGCTTCCAAACATGAAACATTACTCAGTTGTTGAAATCTATATTTAATAAGACCTAAAAATGATCGGGTTATCTTTTTGTCGTTACAAGGCATATCCTTTATTTTACAAGCCTAATTAACGCTGTTAACCATGTGATTGAATTGTTAATATCGTCCTTTTTTCCGTAGATCTATTTTCTTTCGAATTTGTTTACCATAACGTGACCTTGACCTTTTGATGGGGCAAATACAAATCGAAAATATCAATCTTAACACTAGCCATGCATGTATAATTGTGACCGAACATGAACAGTTTTAATTTAGAAATAATATTATAATGCTCTTAGATTGTCGTTTTAAATCTTCCAAGTGTGCCCTTCGAGTCAAAATGAAAAATAAGAGCCGAACTCACCATCAACATGTGCTCTCTTCTGGATGTTTAAAATTTGATTAGTTTCGCACAAAGTATGTTTCATACATCTTGATGGATTATTTTTATTTTGAATTTGAGAGAAAAATAGATTTCATATTAACTGCAGTAATTAATCTTCAAATTAAAATGGGAAGAATGAGGATACGGATGTCAAATCCGAAAATAATACACGTGGATTGATGTATTTATAATGTCTCTGGTGTGGATTCAAGTTAAAACATAAATCTAAAGAGCCTCAAAAAGTTCAATCAACCAATGCTTTAATAAACATTCTGAAGTTATAGATAGGGTATAAATGAATTTTAAGATAACTAACTGTAAAGCCCATCTTATCATCTTGACAAAAATTCAGAGTAAGGTTGGGGGGGGGGTGCCAATGTTGAATTTTTAAAACAGGGTTTTGAAATTTTTCTAACATTGAAAATGTTTGTTTATAAGTACATGTGAATTTGTTTCGATTAAATAAAAAACAAACTTTAGAAGAAGAAAAAACAAGAAAAATCACAAAATAACTATTCTACAAGATGGAAAGAATAATAAATTTAAAAATATGACTTTGTATAGAATAAAGAAAATTAATCATTATTTTTATGTGTTCAAGTATACGAAAAGTGCTATAAATATGAAAAGTAAATATTTGATTAAAGATGTTATCTGATGAATTTATGCTGCACTGAGTAAATAAGAACTGCTTCATGAGGCTGCATACTAGTAACCATGGCAGAGTGCATGTGTATATAAGTAAGAGAGACTAATAATAATGATTTTTTTCTATAGTAATATCCTCAATGGCAGTGTCTCCCACTCAGACTGTAACAAACAGGATAACTAAGGATCATGATGTGGACATTTGGCAAGATGCTTGTGAGGACCTTCCTGTGCCATCCCAATCTCCAGGAAGTCATGCATTCATTGTCATGGAGTCGACACCCTTAGAGGAACCCCTTTCCCCACCAAGACAACTATGTGCCTCATGTAAATATTGTGGCAATATGATTATATACTTTCATGTTCTCAACTACTAACTTAAAGAAAACACAAATTAGAAATAAAAGAATTAATGTAATTAACACAAATGTAAGAGTCAGAGACTTTAGTTCATTGACCAAGGATGGTACACATTTGTCCATTTTCCTTTTAATTAGATGGATTATTCATAATTTTTCTCATTGACACCATAACAATTTAAGCTGCACCAATCGGCCAGTCTTGAAGATACCGTATATCATATATGAGTGATTTTTTATTTTTTTGTATTATTTATAATAGAAGAAAGATTTTTTTCTTGCTGACCCCTCCCCCTTTTCTTTCTTTTTTTTCTTTCAAAACACCTTTCACATTATATAAACATAACTCTATATTGTGTGTAGACCCGATGTTATTGTGTACCAAATGATGAAAATTTTTTTATATGTACATGTGAAAGTGTTACAATAAAAAAAAAAAAGTAAAAAATAATAAAAAAAATAAATAAAATATTGGACTAAATTCATTTTTTAAATTATTTTTATTATTCACACTTATATCTTCAGATCAATCTCTTTTTCAATTTTTATTTACCCCATGAATTTATTTTGCTTGCACATGCACTACTCTTGTGTGACAATGCACTGATGTATTCTAACAGGTACTTGCTGTAAAATCAATACTCAGTATATGGATCCGCCACATTATTTTTCGAAGGGGAGGTTAATCTACATGACATGCATAGATCATTTTAAAAAACGTTTAAACAATTAATACACAACTATAGTACAATAATTATGGAAGAGGGATTGTTAAAGGATGTGTGAAAAACCTATTAATTCAATACAAGTATATAGAAATTACGAAGTTTTAGTAAATGTTTAAATTTTTTAACCCCATCGAACGAAAATGATACAAGGGGCCTGGAAAAAGTCAGTTATATTTACCATCGTGGTCACATACAATGTACAGCTTGGACATTGATGCTGTGGTATCCTTTCCTATTTACGAAGGAATTTTCGTCATGTGATGGGGCCTGGATCCGTACCTGAGTCCCATCGATGCATCCGACTACATTGGGGAAACCTGCTAGCCGGTAAAACCCTGTTTTGATGCTTGATTTTGTTGTTGCGTCAGGCCATTGAATAAATGTGTCAGCTTTCGCAACCAGTGCTTCGGTGACTCTCTTAATGGTGCGGGATACTGTGCTTTTGTCAAACCCTGTTCAAATTTGAATAACTTGTATATTTTTTTTCTATACGGACAGACTATTTAATCAGCGTTTTACGCTTAATCATGCAGTATATAAACAAGAAGTTTTCACAGCACTGTGTCGTTTTTATTTTACTTGAACTTTAATAATGAATTTTCAACTTGAGTTTATTTTTTTTTACAGTTATGTAGTTTGTGTTCTGTAGTCATTTAATTGTACCTAGAGTGTCCCCGACAACCTGCAAAAAGCTGCCACTTGCAAGGTAGCGCAAGGTAATCATCACTTCATGCTGGACGCTAAGCGCACAGTTCCTATTGATGGCTCTTTCCAAGTGATTTTTTATGACATCACAAATAAAATTGATGCCATGCTGACCAAAGCGGTACCTTCTTCTTAATTCAGCATCAGTCCAACCCTCTAAATTCGTATGGAGTTGAAAAACACGCTGTTTTCTGGGTCCAGGCGGGTAAATAAGAAAGTTGGCGGCCATATTTAATCACGGTGTTAACTTCTTAATCTACCTACCGTAGGTGGATTAAATTTGACACGGATTTAACGCCTTGTTAACACAAACACAATTTTGAACAACAGTTAACCATGTGGTTAAATTTAACACATTATTTAACACTGAGAAAACACTGTGTTAAATTTAACCAACTTTTGAACAACCGTGCCCAGTTCTTTATATTAGCTAGTGTGTGTGATTGCTGTAAGCATTGTTTACTGCCAAAGTGTCAATACAATACAAGTCAATGTCGTATTGCAGCCCGAGCCAGTCAGGGCTTGTGGTAAGTCTAAGAATGTAGTTACTCAGGTTTTTACGAGATATAGTTGTGAGTGATAGCCAATTAAAATTATAACATGCTTAGAAGACAAGGTTTACTGCTTAGAGGACAAGATTTTAGACAAAGCCATTTAATCAGTGTCAAATTGCTAGTTATCTGCATCTCTGATGCCTGGGTTTCTGATTCATACAGAATTGGGTGGAAAAAAATTCAAGTCAATACTATCAACTGAACAGAAAAATAGTTATGCAGACTTCAAAGGCCTTGCAGATTTTATTGCAATTATTATGGAGATGACTTTGCACGATGTTGATATAATTCCTACACAGGAGTTATTTTTTAAAAGAAAACAGAATGGTACATGATGTGCAGCTAGCACATGGAAATATCTACAGAAGATTTGCAGAAGAAATTCAAAGATAGTGTCCCCCCCCCCCCCCCAAGAAAAGAGAAAATATATCTATATTACCTATATTTCAATAAATACTTTATTAATGTACAAAAATTTATTTAACGTTTTCGCTTAAAATAATGTAAGATCACATCATATCATGCAGCCATATATGATAAGAGTGATGATCCCAACTTGCTTGTGATATGAAATTAACATGTGCAGATCCTAAAGGTCAATTTTCACTGAGTTAACATTAATTTGATAAAACAGAGATTGAAATAGCTCTGCCTGATCAATACCATTCATATTTCATCCTTGCTTTGCAAGATACTTGACATTGTAAATTATGGTTTCTTTAAAGACTTGCAAGGCATAACACATTATGTAGTGACTCGGAGTAATACTGGCCAATACAGAGTTCACACTCTGATAGCTGTAGGAAATGATTGTTAGTTATATCCCCATTGCTAATCTTCAAATTGATTAGATGATACCGGCTCATTATCCCCAGAGAGAGTTTGATCTGATAGGGCATTATAGGAATAATGAACATCATACTTTTTGTGCATAAAATTAAAGTAAAAGGCTTCATAAAATAATAATGACAGTTTAAGGAGGAATACCACACCAAATTCTTATTTATAGATCTCGATCCAAGTCAACCTTTTTAAACAATGGTTTCAGTATTGAAAGGTC
Source organism: Saccostrea cuccullata (assembly GCF_032062105.1). Taxonomy (NCBI): domain Eukaryota; kingdom Metazoa; phylum Mollusca; class Bivalvia; order Ostreida; family Ostreidae; genus Saccostrea; species Saccostrea cuccullata. The sequence continues at coordinate 101,943 of NW_026934082.1, read as the reverse complement.
GACATTAGCTTTTGATTATTTTATATGATTTTTTTTTTGTAAGTAAGTAATTTATTTATTTATAGTGACATGTGTACAATTAATTTCTTTTGTTTACAGACTGTATAAAATAACAATCAACACCCTGCCCATCGGGCCTATATGCCACTTTAAACACTGTTAAACACAAAATTGAAATACAATAATTATATAAAGAAAAGAAGGAGCACAACGTTAGGAGAATAACAAAAAAAAAGTGCAAGAAAAATAAACAATTTCACAATTGTGATTAATATATATCTATACATTTTGTATGGTAAGATTGGTAGTGTCTGTTATAAGGATTATTGGTAGATGAAATTGAAATACATTATTATTTTCTGAACATGAAGGACTGTCTTCGCTTTAATGAAAAATACAAGTACTTTGCAACCTGTCTAAGATAATTTGAAATAAGTGCACATAGTAAATCCAAATCTGACCACCCAATTTGATTAATGCCAGTGTTTTCAAAAAGTTTTAATCGATATTCAGAGTATAAAGGACAATGCAGTAAAAAATGAATTTCGTCTTCTACATTATTTCTAAAGCAAAGTGTGCAAATTCGATCCTCAACAGATTCACCATGATATCTACCGGTTTCTATTCGTAAAGGTAAAATGCCACATCTAATTTGTGCTAAAATTGAACGTAAATATTTAGGCATATCAAGTGCAACATAATTTTCCCTACCAAACATTGTTTTAAAATTAACATAAGTCCGCAGTTTGGGAATGCTTAAAATCTCATTGTTCCAAAGGTTTGAGTAATAATTGTGTATTTTGATTGAACCATATTTATATCTACCATAAGCTTTGACTCGAAATAGTAATCCAGCTCTAGTTGGTGTAATATATCTTTAAAATCACTGCACCAGTTATTCTTACACTTATTGTAATCAACTTCAAAAACAATTCTTGTAATTCGATCATTGCCAAAGGATAAAACTTTATTCCAGTATTTGATTATATTTATCCAACGTCTATATTGACTTGGAATCCATCCAGTGTCTCCATAAACCCCCAATGTAGGAGCAAAACGGTGAACCCCAATAAAGTACCGAATAGCTCTGTTCTGAATATTATCTATAGGCTGGAACTTTTTGTAACCCCAGACACTGGATGCATAATCCAAAACAGGTATGACACAAGAGTAGAATAGTTTTTCAAAGGCATTAAACCTGAAATCTTTATTACTATGTATTTTGTCAAAGAAAATTAAAAAAAAATTTACATGATTTAGAAGCTTTCTTGTAAAACTTTTGCTATAAATGAATGCATCACATGAATACCTAATAAAATATGTAAAGAAAGGCCATATAGATCTTAATTCATAATTTAAATTTTAAAAATATTTATGAAAATTGAGCTCATATAATTTGTGAATTTTTTTTTTTAAACGTGTGGTTAAAATATTATTAAAACCAGTCACAACTGGAGAGAACATGATCGTTAATCATATTTATAAAAGAAATTGAAGCGAAATAGTCAATTTTTATTGAAATTATTCTTTTTTTTAATTTTGACCAATCCGGTGTCGTATAGTGAGACTTCCCCCATAGTGAGGCTTCCCCCGGAAGAATGGTTTTTTAGTGAGTCTTCCCTCCCGGAAGAATGGCTATATAGTGAGACTTTCCCCCCAGAATTTTTACTATATAGCTGTTCTTCCGGGGGGAAGGCTTATTTTGTAAATATGTCAGTTTTATTTTCAAAATCAGGCATACATATTACATCTTTAAAAAGATATTAATTTTTATGCGCCAGGAATGAAAGATCCGGGGTGCATATTGTTTTCGTCCTGTCTGTCTGTTTGTCTGCAAACTTTAACCTTCGCCATAACCTTTGAACCATGACAGACAGAGACTTCATATCTAGTATGCATACTTCATTCATTAAGCTCTTTCAAACGACACCAAGGTCAATGACCTTGTGACCTTGACTGTGACCTGTTCGCTAAAAATAGCTTTTAAACCTTTACCATAACTTTTGAACCATAAGATATAGTAACTGCATTTTCCATTCATCACGTTCTTACAAATGACACCAAGCTCGATGGTCTTGTTACCTTGACATTGACCTTTTTTGCTAAACAAAGCTTTTTTTCGAACTTTTTTGCCATCGGGCGTTTAATGCTTTTTATATCTTGATATCGAGTTATCTGTTTAATTACAAGGAGCACACGGCGGACGTGACCGGTCGGCAGGGGATGCTCACTCCTCCATGGCACCTGATCCCACCTCTGATGTTTTGAAGGTCCGTGTTTGCTCTGCTCTTATTTTGTATCATTTTATGGACTGAGATTGAATACTGTTTGTTATCTCCATCTTCTTCCTTTAACGCATAAAGAATCTAGAATTTAGAATGTAAATTTTAAAATTCTTGAATTTTTACTTAATTTTTCTTCAAAATTATCATATAAAGTTTAACATGCACGATTAAATAAATTGATAATTGATTAAGTGTTTTGCTATAATACATGTAGCCGTAATTGCCATTATGTGTAAAGCGGAGTAATTTAAAAAATAATGGATTTTTTTCACAAATTTTACATTTAACAAGGGCATATTCAGAGGTTGTAGCCATGGAAACGAACATATTTACATGTATACATTTTATGATTCTTTAACCAAAAACGTCCTTTATCTGAAGGTACCTAAAACTTCCGATTAGCATCGCCATTATATGTTGCATCTCTTTCGTGTTTCAGTATAATTCCGTGTTTCATTATATACATTAACTGAAATGTATATCATATTCAGAAATTAGATCTCTCTTTTTAACTGAAGAATGTACAAAATACACAATGCTAATGTAAAAAGATGGGCATTGCCGTATCCTATAGAACTTTTAACGCTGACTTTAACAGTTGACAGCTGACTTTTACATTAGGACAATATACGGAGCTCGTTTACGTGGCCCTGGTACAATACCTTTGACCTTTAAAAATTTGTCAGATACACGGGTTTCTACTATAGAGTTTCTCTTTATTATCTACTGTGATGGCGGAATAGAGAACAAAACATGATAAAATGACCCGCTATTTATTAGTGCCCGCAGTTATAATATATAAAATACAATAATGACGGAGCTAACAGAGACACGTCCGTTCTCTGCAGCTTGTAACACAAAAGAGAGCGAGGATAAGTACACGTCAAGACAGGTGCTGTGACGTATACCTTGTGATCGGATGTAGCAGGGCAATTCGTGCCCAGTACCTCCAGGATCACCACACTACTACTGTATCTTGAATGTGTCTGTTATAATCATTAGAACTTAAAAAAATTTTAGCTCTTACACTGAGCATGCAGGCCATCACCATCTTGGCTCCGATACCAACAGCCAAAGAATTTACTGCAGTTAAAATTGCCAGCATACGGCCAAAGTTAACTAGTAAGAGCTTGGTAGCATTGAGGAAAGAAATTGTCAGCTTATGATGTATTGCCTATATGATATATAATGACTTCAAATCTTATCAACAATACTAAATTGTGTTTTCATTGTACTGTGAATATGCATCTTCTAAGTATTTCTGCATCCTTATATTCTATTATATGTACGCTTTTCCTTGTATTGAATGACAAATATAGTCAATTTCTATCATACAAATTGGCGAATTACTTTTACTAAAAAGACGTTCAAAAGGTTCCAGTTTTATTATAAAGTCACTGTAAAATATATTCAATGCATACACATTGCTAGTATATCTTTAATTATGAATCATTAGTTTTTAACCCCCTCCCGCACACACATACAAAAGATTATCAATAAAAAGTCATGCTCATTTTTATTTTGATTCTTTACTCACTATCATATTATGAAGATTTTTTACTTGTTTATTTTGAAATCTGTTTGATATTCTATAAAAAAAAAGCTATTAATACGGGCAAATTACTTTTACAATCTAAAGTGTCATTGATATAAAAGTGTGTTATATAGCTAGACGATTTTATGAAAATGTTTTCTTATCATAAAATAAGACTTTGCCATTTCTTGTAATTCAATATTTTAGCATAACTTGTACATTAATAGAATATGAGGAGACAGAGATCTCTTTTATGTGCCTTGTCCTTTAATTGCCTGCTGACATAAAGGAATACCTCTCTTTTAAATAACTTAAATGCATGGGATAATAATTCTAACAGTAACAACAAAATATTTAATCTATTACTCTACCATATCTTTAAATGCTATTTATCAGTTCGTGAATCCCCGCCGAGCCTCCAAAAATGGTAATAAAAATGTAAATACAAAACCAAACTTTAAAAAGATATTTTATTGATTTCATTTGATTATTAAATCAATAATAACATTATTTCGTCCCCCTTAAAATCTCCGAGAAAGTGAAGAAAAGCGAAAATCTGGGCAGAAACACTGATAGAAAAGAGATTTTTTTCCATATAGCATTCAGTGTGCACTTTAACGTTATTGATATTAGAAAAATTGATCAAGGTCACGATTCCGAAATTCTTACACAAGCGCGGGTGTCAAGTCTAAACACGTGTTAGCATGTTTGGTTGCTTCTTAGATCTGAAGTTTTATAGATTTTATTTGTTATAATCAGCTGGAATGTTTGCAGCTCAATAATCCACTGGCACCGGTGAGATATTGATTTTTAAATTTTATGATATTTGTCTTTATTTCAATACAACAAAACCGTATTATCACTTGAATGACGTAGTTTAAATAATTACTTGTATGATTGTTCCTTTATGTTCGTTTTCCGTTCCTCTGAAATCGTTGTTTCTGTCTCAGTCATGAATCATTTCTTTTACACACGTTTCTAAGTCTTTTAATCTGGAATCAATAAATTTTTTGAATAAAAAATGAACTCAAAAACGAAATCTGGGGAGACGAAACGAAAGTAGAAATGTAAACAATGCTTTATCTGAAATTACTGTCCCTTTATCCACCATACGCCAGAATGTTATTTATCATCTAGACGTCATTGAGTCGTAAGTTAAAAAACGTCCATTACGACGTCATTTCGGGACGTATATAACTAGGTAAATTACCTTAATGAAACAAGATGTGTTTCTGAAACACTATGCGCCCGGCGGCAACAAAGTTCGAGTCAAGGTCACACGATCATCGTCCTTGGAGTCATTTGAAAGCTCTTAACTAGTGGAGTATTCATCCAGGATATAAAGTCTCTATCTCTTATGGTTAAAAAGACATGACAAAAGTTAGAAAAAGCATAGAGGTTACAGTCAAGGCATTTGAAAGAACTGAAGTAGTGGATTATGCATACCAAATATACTCGTAAAGTCTCTATCTCCTATGATTCAAATATTATATATCATTTCACATAGGGAATCTTAAATTTCAAAATGTTAAGTCCATTTCACTTTTGAAATAGGTCCTATGTGTTCTGTATTCAAAATATAATACATAGCTTTTGTTCTTTTTTTACATACACATAATAATGTTAAATAAAGAGGTAGAATGGGCCTAGGGTTTAATCTTTCTCTGTTTACTTTTTCTAAAGCCATCGCTTCTTCTACGGCTTTCTGTAAACTTGTATATGTTAAAAAGTTGGTTTCTATATCAAATTTTGCTTTTAGATCCTCTAATTCTTAAAAACAGATCTTCTCTCATCAAAAAAATCTGAGCTAAAAATTACATCATTCATAAACCATTTGGAGTAAAGAAAATGGGCTTATTGTCAATTTAAATTTTTTTTATTCTACCATAATGGTTGAGAGATAAAGTCTTCCCAAGGAACTCTACAAAAAGACTACAATAAAAATATACAAACAATAAACAGGAATTGGAAAATATAAGAGACCATAAACTTCTCAGAAATGTCATAAGGTCTAGAGTAAAATGGATGAATGAACGATTGATTGATTGATTGATTGATTGTATATTGTTTAAGTCCCTCTCGAGAATTTTTCAGTCATATGGAGACGTCACAGTATGCCGATGAAGGGCTTCAAATTTAGACCTATACTCGGCACTCATGGCCATTGAGCAGTGAGGGTTCTTTATCGTGCTAGCGCCTACCGTGACACGGGACCTACTTTTTCAGGTCATATCCGAAAGACCCATGACTTCCACTTCTGATGCCGAGCGCTTGGCGAAGGAACAGTAACTACCAAATTTCACGTCTTAGGTTTGAAGCGGCGCCGGGAACGAGAATCGAACCCGGGCCTCCCGAGATTAATGAAGGAGAAAAACCTACTAGTAAGTACTTTCTGAACCATGAAAAAGACACTATCCAAATAAAATAATCCCTAAATTGATTAAAGATGAATCAATAGGTTCCGAAATAACAAATCAGATAGATTTATTTTCTTGAAATTAAAAGATATTATGAAACACTTTATGAGGCTAATTCTGAGACGACAGATATTGATCTAAGTGATCATACTTGGGACATTGCTGCAGAAAAACTTAGTGATACACAAAAGAATAGTCTGGAAGGGGAGATAACTTTAAATGAAGCAACTAGTTTTGAAAAATATGACAAATAATAAAAGTCCTGGAAGCGATGGTTTTACAACAGAATTCTTCAAAGTTTTCTGGAAACAGCTGGGAAATTTCATAGTAAGATCAATAAATTATGGTTACAAAAAAGGAGAGCTTTCTGTAACACAAAAAACAGGGAATTATCACTTGTATACCTAAAGAAGGAAAAAATAATTTTTTATAAAAAAAAAAAATTGGCGCCCAATATCTTTATTAAACGATGAATGATCTAATGCATTATACAGAAGAAAGAAATATCCCTGGAATGTTGTTATTGATTGATTTTGAAAATGCATTTGACACAGTGTCGTGGAATTTTATTGATAAAGCCCTTAAATTCTTTAATTTTGGTCCTTCTCTAAACAGATGGGTTTCATTATTTCAATGTAATATTGTATCAGTAATCAATCAAGCAGGCAATCTGACAATAAAATTGACAATAAGCCCATTATTTACTCCAAATGGTTTATGCATGATGTAATTTTTAGCTCAGATTTTTTTGATGAAACAAGATCTTTTTTTTAGAATTAGAGGATCTAAAAGCAAAATTTAACAGAAAGCCGTAGAAGAAGCGATGGCTTTAGAAAAAGTAAACAAAGAAAGATTAAACCCTAGGCCAATTCTACCTCTTTATTTAACATTATTATGTGTATGTAAAAAAGGAACAAAAGCTTTGTATTATATTTTGAATACAGAACACATAGGACCTATTTCAAAAGTAAAATGGAGTAAACATTTTGAAATTTAAGATTCCCTATGTGAAATGATATATAATATTCCTTTTCGATGTACAAAAATTTCTAAATTTCTATGGCTACAATTCAAAATAAATCAGCATATCTTGCTACAAATTAAATGTTATATTTAATAGGTTTGAAGGATACTAAACTATGTAGCTTCTGTGAGACATATGAGGAAACAATTGTTCATATTATGTGGGAATGCCAGAAGGTTCAGGAGCTTTTACATAGTTTTACAATTCACTTTGAAGCTTATAACAAGTTGCTGTCCTTTGAAAAAAGGACTACAATACGTGGACCATATGCATGTGTTTCTAACCGAAATTCAATTCAATATAATTTTTAGGTTTAGTGAACATTCATTTAGGTTCTTTCACACTTTCTATTATGATTTGTCTACTATGGCTCATAGTACTTTAAGAACGAATTTGTTATATGTTATCTCCGATTGGCTTACATATGCATATACTATGATATAGTTTTGTCATTTAAAAAAGAGGGCTATATTGATACATGTCACCCATAATAGCAAGGACTTTACATCTGTTCTTGATTTATACAGAAGAAATCTATAATTGAAAAAATATATCTGATGGAACACGTGTAGATATAGTTCTGTAGTACGCATATTTTTTTTCAATTTCAATTCTTCCTTCTCTTTAAAATGCATCTGCATGATATCAATGTTTATTTTATAAAAGTGTATGTATAAAAAAGAAATTCGGATGCGCAAATAAATACGATATGCAGATTTAAAAGCGAGATTTGCCAATGAACATGGTCTATTCTTATTCGATTATGGCGAATTATTCTACGGGTAAGCTGTCTTAGGGGGGCGAACTCTCTTAATCGCATATTCTCGGGCCTTTCCGACAGGCGGAAGTTGTTTTTCCGAACTTTGACGGAAAGACCCGATATGATGCAGTTGCGAACTCTCCAGAAATCTCGCGCATGCGTAGCCTGACATATGCCCATGGCATCCGGTTTAACTTCGCTTATATATTTACTGCGTGGACCGCAGGGTCCACGCAATAAAGAGTTTCCAAACGATAGTAATAATTTCATATTTGGAAATCCAAAACCCAACAATAGTGAAATAAATATAATATTTTTATGTATTAAATCATTTACATATAGAAATAAGTGTCGAAATGAGGGTTTGAGATTACAAGCATTACGTAGAGATATTAAAAATTCACTATCTACGATGAAATATAGTGCAACAAAGAGTAATCAAATTAATGAACTTAACACTAAATGGAAAGACTGGCTTTCACTTATGTAAGATCCTGAAACCAGACACCTAAAGACCTTTTGTGATGTTTGGACATACATATACCATTACTTTTTTCTATCAACATGCTCTTTTTTCACCGTTTCTCAACCACCTCTTTTTTTCTCTCTTCCTTTCTTTCTCTTTCCCCCTTTCAATTGTTACTATTATATTTTTTGCATTTGTATATTATATGTTTTAATGATGTATTGATGTAAATAAGATACTGTAAACACGATGATGTGACAATTGATATTAATTGATATTAATAATAAAAAAGAGCTCCGGCAAAAATGACAAAATAATTGACCCCCTGGGTAGGTCTTATTTCTTAAAAAAAAAAAAACCTTTCAAGATTAGTGCAGGGGCAAATTAAATCATCCGTGCCATGAATCTTCAAAATTGTTACCCTTCCATATTGGTCGGTCTTTTGTTATTTTTGTCCCCCGCTTGAAAAGTTGGGGATATTAATTTGGATTTGTCCGTCCGTCTTTCTGTCTGTCAGTAACGCTTTCGTTTCCACACGATATCTCAAGAACCCATTGAGCTTTTGAAATGAAATTTAGCATTGCAACTCCCTATGGACTAAAGAAGACACATATTGATTTTGAGGTCAGTCAAAAGGTCAAAGGTAAAGGTCATAGATAAGCAAATTCTGTCTGTTATAACACTTTCGTTTCCACACGATATCTCTAGAACCATTTGAGCTATTGCAGTGAAATTTTACATAACAACTCCCTGTGGCCTAGGGAAGACCCCTATTGATCTTTTGGTCAAAAGGTCAAAGTTCAAAGTCGTAAAATTATACATTCTGTCTGTGTGTAACACTATCATTTCCGGGTGATATTTCAAGAAGATTTTGAGCTTATGCAATGTAATTTTATACCAAAACTCCCAAGGACCTCTCTCACCCCTCTCAAAGTGCCCCGCCCCATTTGTTTTATTATTATTTATAGTATTACATGTCGCTATTTTTAGAACAGGGGCATGCAAAGAGTTATTGCGTATAAAACAGGTTCTCGGCGGACTTTATGTTCTTATAACATCTATTAGAACTGTTTGATAAAGGCTAAATAAATCAAACACCATGGATTGTGTAAAATTTTGACAATATCGAGCATGAGTATATACATATGTATGTGACTTCACTTCTGCATATACGCGACGACATTTAAAGCGCCTTCGTGGTCTAGTGGTATTTCTCCCGCTTCATAAGTGAGAGGTCCCGGGATCGAATATCGGACGATCTTTTTTTTTTCTTTTTAATTTTTTTTTTTAATTGATAGTATTCAGCATGTGAAAAGAAAAAATTATGAGGTTAGAAAATCATTATTACAGTGTGATAAATATTCCATATCAAAAGAATCTTCTATACACATAATAAAGAATAAGCAATCAATTCTTTATACGCATATTGACATACATGTATTTTATTGGCATCAGTATACATGTATACATTTAATAATTCTAGAAATTAAGTCAGGGGGGTCCTATTTTTTCCCTAAACAGGGGACACGAATTCTCTGAATAAGCTTGTTTAATGTAGAGCTAGTGTCGTCAAATTGAATTCCTGTATTGGCAACAACTTTATCTGAAGATTTTTTGGAGACTGCAAGTTTTTTTGTTCTAAGTGAGTTATAATATACAATAAAATGCAGCTGAAAACAATTAATGATATCTCATGTAAATTTCTACATACGCAGGGTAGAATTTTAAGAATTTGCTTAATATTGATCTTTTAATGGACAACCTACTGTCAATGCTGTGAGCTGTGATTTTTAACCCCTGTAACAACTTTTAACTATGAACTCTTCTGTTAGGTCTTTGTGACCTTGAAGTTTGCTATTAGAAGAAACGGAAGCTAAGTTAGGACAAACTGTCGAAAACACCAGGCTTTTAACAAATCAAACAAATGAATCGAATAACAAAGGGAAGCCAAATAGTATCTAATCCTTTTTGCAAGCAGCAGATGAAGTATGCTCTTTCTAGAATGCAATTTATATAATGAGTCTTACAAACAAAGAAAATGTTGTTACCTGCTTTGTCGGCAGGAACCAGTACGTACTGATCGAGTAATCTATTTTTTTTTTCACTTCTGGTTTATTGAACGCAGAAGGATAGATATTTTTCATATTCCCCCCCCCCTCCCAATCTTTTAATGACTTTAACATGGATCTGATACATTAATTCCGTTCTGACAAGGTGTTAACGTCTTCTTTTTCATATTTGGCCCATCGTTTGGCGTAATTCTTTACAGAATCCATAATATTTATGAAATTCCGACGCAAGTTGAAGGAGCAGGGTTCCCTATGTTAAGGACCTTTTAAAATAAGTGATTTAAAGTACTCATTACGAACTATATTTACGTCACCTGTAATAACGTGTCCAACAGCACTATAGTTATAGGGCGAAGAAGAACATGAACACGAAGGAGGATTATGTTTCAGATAGTCGGCATCCAGGGCATGTAAAGTGTTTTTGTAATTGAAAAGTTTGGAAGCAATGGTCGATTTATATTTGTAGGAAATACAAAGTGTAGTCTTTAACTTTAGATATGGTGGAATACAAGACTGGACCCTTTTGTGATTAAGAATATTTAAGTGAAATGTCTAATCTGACATGCTCTGGGAGAAAATTTTTTTGTCGGAATAGACAGGGTGTCTGAGTGCATATGTAGTAGAGGTACTTTTATTTAAAATAATAAAAGTTGAAGTGATTTTTAAATGAAATAAAATAAATATTAAATATAAATCAAATAAACTAAATAAACTATTAAATAAGTTATAAATGATAAGTTTTCCGTTAAAGCTTTATTCTTTACTAACTTGGGTATTTAGTGCTATAGTTATACACACCTTTGGATCCACACCTGTACATACACTTTTACATGACCACACACATATCTATTGGTCAGTTTTTGAAATGCTTAGTTTTCATTGGTTAGTGTTTTGGTCTTTGTGGTGTCGTGAGTTTAATTCAGTTTAGACTCTAGATTTCTGATTTCATATGGAGAAGACGTAGTTTACTTTGTTGCTGATTTTTCGTATTATTTCCTAAGACCTTGAGACCTTGGACAATTCCTGAAATGTAACATCATAAAATAAAGAAATGTATAGTTGAATAGGACAAAGTTCAATTCCATAAATTGGACATATCCACTGTTTCCATTATTTCCGAATTGTCCGAATTATAATCAGCTAAAGATGTCAACGTAATAAATATATATATAACTTCAACTGGTGTTTTCCATCATCATTGCCGGGAATACCCGCTACAAAATGGCGCCCAACGGAAAATCCACTTTATAGGCTTAGACTCAGTCAACAGACTACTGGTGATTCCGGAAAAATCCAATCCAAGCGCTTTAGTGACACTGATTAGTGACTGTGAGTAACTCATTCGAATTTTCTCTATTGACATTTCACGTGAGGACCACCTGCGCAGACCATCAACAACGCTGGATTAAAGTATATTTATTTGATTAACACTATATTTAGTATTTGTTTATTTATTTATTCAACAGGATACTATACTTAGTGTAAAATTATTGACTTTTGATTGAATTTTACCTGGCCAGATAAGAGATGTAAAAATTTTGTAAACACGTGTTGTTGAAAACAGAGACAGAGATTTTTCGGTCGTCTTACATTGTTTATTATTTCCTTATTATACCCCCCGCTTGAAAAACGGGAGGGTATTTAGTAATCGTTAATTCCGTCCGTCTGTACGTCCGTCCGTCCGTCTGTTACGCTTTGGGGTACCAATCTCTTATCCGCAACTCCTCTCATACCACTGAATGAAATTTGATGCAACTTTCACAGAATCTTTATTACATATTGCCATTGTGCACCTTTTATTTTACATTTTGATCAGACACATATTTTGGGTTTCCCGGCCACAGGAAAACATGGACTTTTTCACCAGTTATAACCATATGGGAGGCGGGGGGTATCATTTAGTGAGCTCATCGCTCACAGCACCTCTAGTTTATTTATTATTATAGCAATTTCTTGATACAAATATTTAAAAATATTTTGACTTGGATTAAAGAAAACGGACTGACGCAGGTACAGTTGGCCAGTAAGTTTGTTGTGTGGGGTAGTGTTGTAGAGGAAATTCGGTTTGTTATTGTTTAGATTAGTTCAGTTCAGTCAAGGTAAGCCAGTGAATTTGAGAATTTAAATTTGTCAAGGTATAGAGTGAATACAGATCTACATTTTGTTTACATTGAACCCATACATTATAAATATAGTACAAGAATACAGAGTCTGATCAAAAGTTTGTCTGTCATGGTGTCCACTTAGTTTAGTGTTAAGCTACTAACATCTTTAGCTTCTGATCTTTTCAGGTTAAAAAAAAAAGAGTTATAAACAAGGTTTAAAAAAAAAAAATCGCGTAACATTTATTGTGTTTGTTGCAAAATGTAAATTGTTTAAAACAGTTTAAAACAATTTAAACATGTAGATTGTTTAAAACAACATAAACAAACAAGTCTTTATTTACAGGCAATCAGCGTGTCGGTTTATTTATTTCATCTGTCAGTTAGATGCGCGTCGGTTTCTTTGTGTTTGAGTTGTCATTTATTATTTTTTTATTACATGCTTGCTATATAGTTGCAATTTTCGCATTGATTGGTCAAATACTTGCATGATTTGGTATTTATTATTCATTATCATCATGGCAGAGTTCTCAGAGACAGAAAAGTCTGACTTGTTGTCTACATTTCAGGCATTAGAGATCAAACCAGAAGGTAGTACCCCTGAAGAATTTAAGAATTGGGTTTTGTATTATGCTGATTCCTTAAAGAAGGAATTACCCAGTCCGTCTGTTCATGCTAGTCCTGGTGACCATTCCCTTGTCCCTCCTAGTCCTAACCCATTTCTCGGTGACCATGTCCCTCCCAGTCCTAACCCATTTGCCCATGACCTTACCCCTTCCAAGCCTGATCTATTTGCCCATGACCTTACCCTGCCCACTTCCTCGACCAACATTCCTTTGAGTGGTGTCCCTAAAATATCAGGGCTTGCAGGTGACAAAAAGGGTGATATTTTATATGATCAGTGGCGATACGAGGTAAAGTGCTTGCAAGCAAATGATTTTTCAGAAAACATTATTTGTTTAGCAATCAGGAGATCATTGCGTTCTCCAGCGAGTAGAGTGCTTATGCGTCTAGGACCAAATGCAACCGTGGAGGAAATATTGAATAAGTTAGACAGTATCTACGGAATTGTGGAGGAAAAAGAATCATTGCTCGCTAACTTCTACAATGCGAAGCAAGGAGAAAGTGAGGATATCTCAACATGGGGATGTAGACTAGAGGATCTACTCAGCAAAGCTGTCATGCGAGGACAAGTGAAGCAAGGAGATGAAAATAAAATGTTAAGAAACATGTTCTGGAATGGAATGAAGCCTAGTTTGAAGGACATATCAGGTCATTTACATGACAAATACCTTGATTTTGATGAGCTAAGAATGGCAATGAGAGTAATCGAGCAGGACAAAGAGAAAAGAACTGCATCAGAAAAACAGTCAAAACCCATACCATCAAAGAGAGTTACTGTGGACAGAAAACAGGAGGATACAGATGATTTAAGAGGTGTTGTGAATAGACTGTCAACAGAGTTAGAGGAGATGAAGAGAGAAAGGAGATATGATCAGTATAGAGGAAGAGGAATGACACGAGGAAATTACATTCCTAGATTTAGAGCTCCTCATAGATTCAGTACGCCATACAGATATCAGGCTCCTCAGATACAACAAAATACCAGATTTCCGACCTCACAACCACCAGCCTCTGAGGAAGTTGTATGCTGGAGATGCGGTCAACAAGGTCACCTCCAAATTGGATGTCGAGTTAAAGTCGACCATTACAGAGGACATTTAAACGGACTTCGACCGTCGGTAAGGGGACGACGATAGGTCGGAGATTACAGAGCCCCATGTACCAGCCAAAATTGATTGGTGAATCAACAGAGACAGACATCCTGATTTCACAGATCAAAGCTAGAGCCTTACTAGATACAGGATCAACAGTATCCACAATATCAAGATCATTTTATGACAACAATCTTCAAGAAAATCCTATCCATCCAATACAAGATTTCATTAACATCGAGTGTGCAGATGGAAATTCTCTTTCTTAACAAGGGTACATTGAAGCAGAAATTCAACCAATAGGAATTCCCAACTGTCAACCATTACCATGCCTTTTCTTGATTGTACCAGATTCGAATTACAGCAAATCACCTCCAATATTATTAGGAACCAACATCATCAACTTATTTCTCAACAACACTCATCAGCAGTATGGAGAGAAGTTCTTGCAGGAAACACCATTGCAAACACCTTGGTATTTAGCATTCAGAAGTTTACACCTGAGAGAGAAAACATTAATGAAGCAGAATTTCAGATTATCCATTGTGAAATCAGCCGAACAACAGACAATCACCATCCGTCCGAATAGCCAAGTAGTGATTAATGGGTATGCAGATAGGAAGATCCCATACCACTCAACTTGTGCATTACTACAGTCAACAAAATACTCCAGAATTCCAAAAGAACTTGACATTGAACCATCTGTCGTTAACTTCAGCTCGAAAGAAAATCAAGTCATACCAGTGAACATCAGTAACTTGACAACAAGAACAGTGACTGTAAATCCAAAGGCAATACTTTGTGAGATGCACCCAGTATCCATCATAGATCAGCCTCAACATCTACAACAAGAGGAGATAACTCATTTACAGGAAGTGAAGATTTCTACTGACAACTTGTCATCAAGTCAGATACAGGAAGTACATGAACTACTCAGAGCGTACGAGGATATATTTTCAAAAGGCGAGACTGATATTGGATTTAACAACACCGTAAAGCACAGAATCGACTTACTAGATGAACAACCTTTCAAGCAGAGAACACGGCGAATACACCTGCTATGTTTGAAGAGATTAGAAATCATTTACAAATGCTTTTAGATTCCAATGTCATAAGAAAATCAAGTTCACCATTCTCGAGTAATGTGGTCTTAGTTAGAAAAAAGGACAACAAATTAAGGATGTGCATAGATTACAGACAACTTAACCAGAGGACTAAGAAAGATGCATATGCCTTGCCAAGGATAGAAGAAATTCTTAATGCTCTTTCAGGAAACAGTTACTTTTCAGTTTTGGATATGAAGTCCGGGTACCATCAGGTAGAGATATTAGAAGAACATAAAGAACGTACAGCATTTACCGTAGGACCTCTTGGTTTTTACGAATTTAACAGACTACCATTCGGACTATCAAACAGCCCTGCCACTTACCAACGGCTAATGGAGAGCTGTTTAGGAGACCTACATTTGAATATTTGTTTTATTTTCCTCGACGACTTAATCATATTCTCAAGATCTTACGAAGAACACATCCACAGATTACAACTAGTTTTTGACAAACTTAGGGAATCAGGACTCAAACTGTCACCTAAGAAGTGTAACCTATTTATGAGAAAGGTAAAGTATGTAGGCCACATTGTTTCCGAGGAAGGAATAGAGACAGACCCAGAGAAAGTACAGAAAGTCCTGGATTGGCCCATTCCACGTACACCGGAAGAAATAAGAAAGTTTATTGGTTTCATCGGGTATTACAGAAGATTTATTCCCAATTTCAGTAAAATCTCAAAGCCACTGACAGAAATGATGCCAAAAGCCAATAGTAAGAAGGACAAAAAGGGAAAACAAGCAGCAAAGGAATTTAAATGGGGAACGGAACAACAACAAGCCTTCCAACATCTTAAGTAACTCTTGACAGAACCACCGATTCTTGGATATGCTGATTACAATCTTCCATTTGAGCTACATACAGACGCCAGCAAGCTAGGACTTGGAGCTGTACTGTACCAGGAACAACAAGGAAGAAAAAGAGTCATCAGCTACGCCAGCCGCAGTCTAAGTCCTACAGAGAAGAACTACGCAGCGCATAAATTAGAATTCTTAGCTTTGAAATGGTCGATTTGTGAGAAATTTCATGACTATCTCTATGGACATAAATTCACAGTACTGACGGACAACAATCCTTTGACATACGTACTGACGTCAGCCAAACTTGACGCAGCAGGCCATAGGTGGTTAGCAGCATTATCTGTTTATGATTTCAACATTATTTACAGGCCTGGTAAACAGAACCAAGATGCAGATGCCCTGTCCAGAAGACCAACTAATGATAATTTTCAGTCCATTTCTACAGATTCTGTCAGAGCAGTATGTAAAGCAGTTCATGCAGAGCCACTTGTCACTACTTTGTCTTTAGATACCTCAATTATTGATCAAACTTTTTCTCAACAGGATATCATTGACCAACAGATAGATTGGTACAGTGTTCAGAGAAGTGACCCAACTCTAAAATCCTGGATTCATCATGTAAAGCTACAAAAGAAACCTAGACTTGAGGACTTACTATTTCATCCTCACTCACAAGCATTAGTTAGAAACTTCAACAAACTTAGACTAATCAACAATATTCTTTACAGGGAAACAACTTCATTCGACAACATGAATCAGCAATTAGTAATACCCAGATCATTCAAAGACAAAGTCTTGACAGAACTACACAACAAGTTTGGACATCCAGGCAGAGAAAGAACATCATCTCTAGTCAAAGACAGATTCTATAGGGTAGGAATGCACCAAGACATCGAAAACTGGATCAAGAACTGTAACAGATGTGTGCACAGGAAATCAACAAACCAGAAAGCACCATTAGTCAACATCAATTCTTCTTATCCACTAGAACTTGTCTGCATGGATTTCTTGACATTAGAGATGAGTAAAGGAGGATATCAACATGTACTTGTAATAACTGACCACTTCACTCGTTTTGCGCATGCGGTACCAACACGCAATATGACTGCAAAGACAACAGCAGAAGCGTTATACAACAACTTTATTACTTACTACGGAATTCCAACACGAATACATTCAGACCAGGGAGCTAATTTCGAGAGCCAAATTATCAAAGAATTATGTCAGATTACAGGTATGAAAAAGTCGAGGACAACCCCTTACCATGCAATGGGCAACGGGTAATGTGAGAGGTATAACAGAACTTTACTCAACATGCTAGGAACCCTGAAACCATCACAAAAACAGAACTGGAAGCTGTATATTAATCCATTAGTGCATGCGTACAACTGCATCAAGAACGAGTCAACCGGAGTTTCCCCACATTTCCTTATGTTTGGACGTGAACCAAAATACCAATTGACATAGAGTTTGGCCTAAAGAAAGAAGAAAAGAAATCAGTATCGAAATACATCAGCAACTTGAAAGAAAACATGAAAGCAGCTTACGAACTAGTGAACAAAATTACCAAGAAATCACAGGAAAGACAGAAAGAGATTTATGATAGAAGAACAACAAATGCAGAAATACAGTTAGGAGACAGAGTACTTGTAAAAATTGTAGCTTTTGATGGAAAGCACAAAATTGCTGATAAGTGGGAAGAAGAACCGTACTTAGTAATTGAACATCCTAATCCAGAAATCCCAGTTTATAAAGTACAGAAAGAAACAACAAAAGGAAAAACTCGGACTTTACATAGAAACCTTTTACTCCCTATTGGACATCTAGATTCATATAAAACCAGTGTAGACGAAACATCACCATCAACTTCCAGACCTACTCCAAAACCCAGGACAAGGCAGACACTGAAGAAGAAACAAGGACAGGTTCAAGAGAAAATACCAGAGATTAGAGAATCAGAGAATGACAAAGTTAGTTCAGATGAAGAGACAGAAGAGTCAGATACAGAATTCATTCCGGTACCGGTATCAAGGATCCCTGTGGTTAACATCCCAGTAGATGTTAGTAAGCACCCAGGTGAGCCAAGAGTACAGAGATCAGAAGAGCAGAGAGTACAGAGATCAGAAGAGCAGAGAGTACAGAGCCCTAGAGAGCAGAGAGTACTGAGCCCTAAAGAGCAGATTGTACATAGCCCTAGGGAGCAGCCTGTACAAAGACCCATACAACAGATGGATCATATAGAAGAGAGTCAGGAAAGAGAACAAGAAATACAGCATCATGATGCAGAGGAGGAAGTAACAGAACAACGGCCAGTAGAGACAGAGCAACAGCAGGAACATGCTGAAGCCAGTAGTACCAGATCTGAAGAAGAAGAACCTCTACCAGTTATACCAAGGAGAAGCAATAGGGAGAGAAGAAAACCAGACAGATTAACCCCCCAGGAATTTGTTTTAGTACAACAACAGCAGCAACAAGAATGGATGAAGAAGTGTGACTATCTACATCGTTTGAAATCATCAAAGGAAATGAAATCATATGAAAAGGAAATTGTTCAAACAATGTTAGATATTTTAAAGAGAAATTAATCTGTTTTTAATTGTACATATTTATTTTTATTTCAGATCATCCAGTTAACTTAAAGAATCGCAGAGTATATTTAGTAAGTCCATTAGAGAAATGACGGGGACGTCATTTTCTAATGGGGGGGAGTTTGTAGTAGAGGTACTTTTATTTAAAATAATAAAAGTTGAAGTGATTTTTAAATGAAATAAAATAAATATTAAATATAAATTAAATAAACTAAATAAACTATTAAATAAGTTATAAATGATAAGTTTTCCGTTAAAGCTTTATTCTTTTCATTCTTTACTAACTTGGGTATTTAGTGCTATAGTTATACACCTCTTTGGATCCACACCTGTACATACACTTTTACATGACCACACACATATCTATTGGTCAGTTTTTGAAATGCTTAGTTTTCACTGGTTAGTGTTTTGGTCTTTGTGGTGAAGTGAGTTTAATTCAGTTTAGACTCTAGATTTCTGATTTCATATGGAGAAGACGTAGTTTACTTTGTTGCTGATTTTTCGTATTATTTCCTAAGACCTTGAGACCTTGGACAATTCCTGAAATGTAACATCATAAAATAAAGAAATGTATAGTTGAATAGGACAAAGTTCAATTCCATAAATTGGACATATCCACTGTTTCCATTATTTCCGAATTGTCCGAATTATAATCAGCTAAAGATGTCAACGTAATAAATATATATATAACTTCAACTGGTGTTTTCCATCATCATTGCCGGGAATACCCGCTACACATAGTGTTAAAACAAGGAAAATACTAAAATGGGAAAGAGATTTAACGTCGGAATTCACAGTGTGTCGGATTATTCAGGTGTCGGATTAGACAGTTTTCATTGTACGTATATTAACCGCTTCAATTCCTTGGAATATTCATTGGCATATTGAAGTTTAAGGAAAAGACGGATCAAATTACAAATTAATAAACAACAGTTATAAAGTATGTACAAAGTGTATATACTGAATGATGGTTCATGATGTTATTTATCCTAATTAAACCTAGTAGTTCACCTACATAACATGAGCGTGCACAATTCTTGATCAAACTACTCAACACTAAAGTCATATAAAAGCATATATAGTGAGACCTACACTAGATATAACACATGGCACTATTATGTACTCACGATAAAGTGTAACACTAATATGACTACAAACTGGTCAATTTAATATGTCACAGGTACTGACTTTTATAATAAACAACTGTCCTAATACCTAGCTTGACTCTTATTAAAGAATAATATACATAGCCGCTACCAAATAACAGACTTCTACATGTATTCAGCCAAGACAAGTAATAGACTTGACCATCAACATCTTTACCATCAGTTTTGATATATCATATATCAGCGTCACAAGTCAAAGTTTACAAAGACAAGTTATTCCCTTTGTAGTAACGAATGAACTTATTACGAGTTCCAAAGGGGATTCCCCGATTTTATTATTAGATTCACGGAGACGTTCTTCCCGCCAGCTCGTGCAGCACTGCAGAACTTTGTTTATTGTATATATGATATACATGTATTTGTACTTTACCTGCTTGTACCTGTGATAACAGAATACGTTCTAAAGTAGGTAAAAGGTGTATTTTTGGGAGTTGAACTATGTTCAGACTCCCTAGGTCTTCAAGCGGTTTCTAGCGCAGTAATTTTACAATAAATTATATAGCGGCGGTCGTGGTGTTTCTGTGTCGGCCAATTTATTCCCCTTTTATATTCAATACCAACTCGTACCAATCTATATATAAACTCAAAGAAATTTCCGCAATAAAAATTCATCTCATTTTTCTGAATTTAGGCCTATCTAATTTCATAATTGATTTGAAAGTAAATGAAATGGAATTTTATTAAACTTAATTTGAATAGCATATTTTGTGCATCTCTCTTGAGAAATGACGCGTAAATTTTGATTTAAGTATGGAAAAAAGTCCCCGCAGTACGGTTAAGGCAACCCATGGAAAAAATATGGTAATGAGGTCATAATGAGGTTTGACGTCATGACAGTTGCTCCGCCCTGATTGATCCTTATAAGGAAATAGAGCTCAAAATAACTATTTACAGATATTTGCAAGAATTTGTAACTAACGGCAATATTTCCGTGTTTAAATAAATAATTATTAGTGATTTTCTCCTACATAGAATGGCATGTTTTTAAAATAATTCTCTTTCTTATGTGCCGTTTGGCTGCCTTCGGCTTCAGCCAAGCGCTTGCACTCGATGACACATCTAAAAACGTGGCGACATCAGCTGAGATATGTAGTGAATTTAAATGCGATAATCAGACATTCTTTAAAGAAAATAGGGATAAGATAAGAGACAAGGCATTTTTTATTTGTATTACGAGAATATGAGGACATTATTACAGAAAATAATGGAAGACTGAGACGATCTGCACCAGCTCCCTAGATCCATCACTGCAGTGCATTCAGCCCAGGTATGTATGCACATGTATGTACATTATGTAGATATATGCTTTTGTTAACATCGAAGAAAAAACGATCGCTGATGTGTACGTGTTTATTTAGATGTATTATCACAGTCAGTGAAAAACTAATGCAGTGCAGTGTGCGTCGCCCGACCCCCCCCCCCCCCTCCCAACAGCCCACATAAAGTTGATCACTTTGTTTTACTAGAAATTTAAAAATGTAATTGTACTAAATATAGAGTCGATTAGCTTTTTTTCTCTGAGACAATATGTGTAACAAGGGGGTTCAACAATAATACAAAGTTACAAACTTAGAGTAAATTAAATTTGAAATTTCATTGCTGCAGTCAGTGTGGTGATTTACTGAACATGTAATGTTGTATGTAATGTTGTTGTCTTTTTGGCATACAAATTTGCTACAAAATGTAAAAAATATTATTTGTATCACTATGTTGAAAACAAAGAACCTCCATTTTAGATCTATGGTTTTAAATTTATAGAATTTCTAAATTAATGGGGAATAAAATATTTAATATTTTTATTTTGATTTCATGTCACTTTTTAAGTCAATTAATTTCTGTAATTAAGGCCTACACATAATATTTTTTTTAATCATATGACATTTAATACTTTTATTCTTGTAGCAGTAAAGAGATCCAGGCTTGAAGATTAAATAAATACAAAATGCATCCATTTCTCCACAGGGTATGTACACTTATAAAGCATTTCACATTTTTTTTACCATGCATGTGTGCATGATTAGGCCTATATTTATTTTTCATAAAGATGAAAGAATTTTTTTTAATTCTAATAATTTGTTCTTGTTAATGTCAGAGGTTTTAATTTCCCAGAAATTTTTGTAATACAACTTTGTTTCTATTTATCTTTTATATGAATTTCATAAATTCACTACAATATACAAAATATCATGAATTGTTTTGTCAAATGTAAAATGATTTTATTATACAATGTTTTTTATTTAGAAATCTCATAGCATTATCATATATAATGTGTTGCAGCTATTCCTAAAGAATTGGACCAATGGAATCATTCAGGCAGCAAGTTCATCCATGATGGAAGGAAAAAGGTATGCTCCATATTAGCTATAAACCAAATTACCATGCAATATTCCTGGCATACAATAAAATATAACAGTAGAATTGCAAACATTTAATTTTGCATCCAATGCATGTTTTCATGCAATAATCTGAATTTAATTTAATTTTAAACACCAATTTTCTCTCAATAATGGTATGTTACTATATGTATGTCCTGATTTTCTCATACATGTATTTTCAGAATTAATTTCATCCACAAGAACATGAAGTGATGGAAAAAATTTGCAGCTTGTACAGTCTATCTTAATTTGAAAAGATGTTTATGAAATAAATGTCTTCATAAAAATGATTTGACTTTTTCATATACATGTACTTACTGTACAGGTGTTGAAAAGGCTATAAAGATTTGATAATCTTGACTTGCATATATTTGTGTGGTGCCAGGCTGTCAATGTCCATCAAGATTTTTTTCCAGCATGTGCATTGTGTTAATTTGTTTTTCTTAATAATAGTAACTAAAAAGGAGATTAAAGGCCCCCTAATTGTCTCATTGGGCAATGATACACCACATTAACAGATCTGTCTCATGGGGCAATAATGCACCACATTAACAGATCTGTCTCATGGGGCAATAATACACCATGATGGAATATTAACAGATTAATGCCACCATTTTATTCTGAAGGGAAAAAGGGGGGGGGGGGTGGTGGCAAGTTTTCCCAAGTTATTATTTTTTTTATTTCTTTTCATGTCAATGAAGGACAGGTCTACTAATATTTATTTCCAATAAGATGAAGGACAGATTTTTTTATTTTCCTCCTTACTGAAAAATGTCTGACAAGCTAAAAAAAAATTATAGGAGGGGAAACACTGGTCTGGGGCAGATTAATAATTTTTTATCCTGTCTGGGACATATTTATTTTCAACATTTTTGAGAATTAACCCCCCCCCCCCACTTTTGGAATAAAATGGTAGTCCCTTTAACAAATACAGGAATATGTATATTTTTCTCTAAGTCTTAGTACTTAAAAAAGTATGACTTAAATCCAATAGGAGTTGAAGGTTTGAAAGAAAGGCATGATATAATCTTGTATGCGAAAAAAAAAATATTGTACACAAGTGTACATGTATGTACATTAGTGACAGAGGGGTATAGTTATCGAATTAATTATTGATGGAGGCTTTCAATTGACTATTATAATTGAATATTCCCATTTTTATTAACAATCAGCGTTTTAGACTACATGCTGCGGCAAACTTTACACCTACATGTAGCTGAATGTGTGTTTACACAGATTCGAGGAAATGCGGAAGGTCTGAAAGACGTCTTATAACACACACATAATTCATACATTGTATAGAGAACGAAGTCACAAAATAGAAAGTCATATCCAGTGTTTTATGCATACTGTTCGATTAAGTAAAAAGATCCAAGCGCATTCTGCAAATTATTTAAAATCTACGAGGTAAACAAACTTTATCAAGTACTAAAGAGTTATCTCCCATGCTGGGTCAACGATGCGTTTGAAAACTATATTTAGACTGACTGTACCAAAATGTCAATTTTTAATCAAAAAGTTCAAGGGCAAGGCGACAACCTAGTAAGTAGGTTTTTATTTTAAATTATTCATTTTACTGTATAGTTTTTAAAAAGTGATGCTCATTTCTTTGTAATCCTTTAGGTAATTTATAATTTCCGATGATATTAGGAAAGTACCCTATTTTTCATATACTACAGACCGTTTCAGGTGAATAACTTAAATGTATCGGAAAACCAACTGAATGAGCATCACTTTTGCGAAAGTATAGATACATAGGAATAATTTAAAACACTGTGCAGTTATTTGTTTGTTTGTCTTGCCCTTGAACGTTTAGGTTAAATTTAACATTTCATATGTTGACCTAAAATAGGAGCCCACGTGACTTTAGAGGGTCACATGATCACAAAAATTCCTAGGTGAATAGCGATGGACATACTCTTCAAGATAACATAAAGCTATTTTAACTAGAGTGTCTTGCTGAAAAATAAAATAGTTAAATATTAATTGTATCGTTTTCGCTGACTTTTTATAGAAAATGTTGCCTTAACTGTACTGCGCCAGTCTTCCTTCATTTTTCATTCGGCAATCCTCGGCTAACTCCACTATGCTCCAATCTAAAAAGTGCGAGGTCATACAAGGAGCAACAACTGGTCTATCTGGTTTAACTATGACGCGATTGTCTAAATAAAGAGATGTAAACAAAGAGGTAAGGTCAAAGTAACGCTAAGGTTTAACCCAACTTCTTTCAATTTGTTTCAGCAATAAAGAGACAGAACAACGTTTCAAATACTGCGGAAAATATCACTGCCAGACATTTATTTGCTCTGACAAGTAAAATGATCTTTTAGATTGGAAAATTTTTGTCAGACCAGATACATGCAATTCATTTTTTTACGTTGGTAAAGGGAAAAAAATAATAGCATAAAAGTTTGTTGATATTAGATCTCACAATTTCAAATGACTTTAATTTTGCATCCTTAATTTCATGAATTTATCAGCATTCAGTTGGACACGTGTACAACACCAAATCTGAACTTGAAAAATGTATATGTACTGTATTGCAGTATAACCTTATAAAATGTATCATTCGATTTTATCATAGAATTAAAACAGTTGAAAATTAATGAATACATGCGTATGCACAGACAAAATGGAATAATAATCCCAATGATCGATCTGTGAGAAAGATCGTTCCTCATTATTACAACTGGTTTTTTTTTCCTTGTAGTAGCTCGTTAAACTATGTCTGAGTTTTAATTACATTGGAATCAAATCAAAATCACAAACTTTAAGTGTCACTCGCGTGGTGCAGTTGTTAAAATAGTTTGCCCTAGAGATTCAAAGTAAGGTGATAATTGATCCTTACGTCGCAGGTTCGAATCCTGTTGGATGAATTTAGAGACGAACTCTTTTGATGAGACCATATAAACCGAAATCCCATGTCGCAGTATGTGCTTGCACAAAACGATCCCATCACTACTCAGTGGTTTTGAGTGCCGTTTATAGGTAAAAATTTGTAGACTTACATGTAGCTAGCTCCATCGACAAGTGGTAGTGTCTCAATATGATTGAAAAATTATCGAACGTAAAACAAACAAAATGTAAAGTATTCAGATACTCACTGTTATATAGAAATTACTTGAAATGAAATTTAAAATTATAGAATATCAAGACTTGATGATTAAGTTATAATGATGGACACATTTCATAAAAATAGATAAGCACGCAGTACTATAAAAATTAATTATTGTGTCCGAAAAGAAACATTCATACCCAAAAGAGAATAGCAAATACTTGTTTAAATCAGAGGAAGAAAAATGACAATCTAGTGTCTGGTGATGGTAACATCGAATATAAAGAGTGTTTGTTTGTTTGTTTCTTGGGACTAAATATCTTGTACACATTCTAAACAGAGTAGGGAGCGTTTTGATTCAAATCCTTCAGAAATATAAGGGCAGTGTTTGAGTTTGAGGAATAAAAATACTGAAAGAAGTTTGAAACCTACCAACAAAATAGTATTTTCGAGTTTGGAAAAATTATTTTTTGATGGTGGGGGTGTTTGTTTGGTTTGGTCAAATTGTTGAGGTAAGAATTAGAAAGAATAAATCCAGAATTAAACTTGACCGTGATAAATATTCAATTTTTTCATGGATGGTACTGTAGCCTCCGTTCTGTCATTTTTTTTTTTCGGAGAGCTACAATTAAAGAGCGGTTCCATGATCTTGACTATTCAAATGCAATAGAAGTTATTTTTAATGTTTCGTGTTGCATCTCTAACAAATCAGTTCTAGCTGACTTGAAACGATTCCTTTACTTCCTGTGAGATCTTTCAGATAACAATATTCAACTCCAATGAGTACTTTCAGTACTTTGATTTTCTATATTGGCGTCGCCGGTAACAGAACTTAACGCTCGTTGACTGATAACTTGTGAGTTAGTTCAAATTTCGTGCGTAGTCACTGTAGAATTTTGAGCAGGTTTCACGATTTAACATTTTGAAAATTGCTTGTTACTTCAGAGGTTCTACAACAGCTGAAAACGAAATGAGCAGTAAATTTTGAATTTATTCTGCATTGGTTACAATTTTCACACGGTAAACCTGCACACACACGAAAAATTATAGTCGACAATTTGTCATTGTTATTTATGGCAATAACATATTGTTGATTAATTGAGAAGGTGTGTGCGCTAGGATTTTTAGGAATCCCCGGAAAGTATTATGTTTGAATTGTGTGGAAAGTTGTGTATTCAAAAGGGCATCTGACAATGAAGAGGCTGTAGTAATTCTCTAAGATAATAAGGAGCAATACCATAGAAAATTTTATAAAATATTATTAGGTTATGGTTAATTCTTCGCTGAAATAAAGGCTCCCATCCGAGTTCGTCGTATAAAATAGATCTTGAGGTATTTACTCTCAGACCAGTAATAATTCTTGGAAGGATATGGAAATAACGAACAGTATTCAATCTCAACGTCCATTAAACAATATACAAAATAAGAGCAGAGCAAACACGGACCTCCGAAACATCAGAGGTGGGATCAGTTGCCATGGAGGAGTGAGCATCCCCTGCCGACCGGTCACATCCGCCGTGTGCTCGTTGTAATAATCAGGAAATAATGGAAAAAATCCGTCGTCAATTCAGTGTATAAATTATGGACTTACAATTGGTATGAAAAACGTCAGTCAGCATTTCATTCAATGATAAATTGTATTTGCTGACAAGGTCATTGTATCGACCATAGAATTAACGAAATGATGACTTTAAACGAGACTGTTGATATTCTTGTTTCATCAACTTGCTTGTCAATAATTTACCTCGATTAAGAAATTGTTCATACGTAGAGCATGCTCTTGCGTATCGAATCAACTGAGATATATATACTCCGTATGCAGGTGATGAAGGTATATTGCTGCATAAGTAAGGGAAGTTGACGATAGAAAAGTTAAAGTCATATAGCTTGGTTGTTAGATCACCATTAGTGTCTTTTCAAGTAGAATATCCAAATATGAAGCAGAAGTGTCGGACTCTGTGGTATCTTTTATCTCAAGCTCACCAGAATATATCGTGTCGACGTAGGAATGGAAATTATCATTATTAATGGAGGGCTTCTATGCTGAAAGATATTGCTGAGAGCTTTTCAACTACATCAACATCTTTGACTTTGGTCTTCCTTTGATTTTGACATTGGCATTTCCTTTGACCTTGACCTTGACCTCACTTTTCCTAAATTAGTGTCAAATTACATATGCTGATACATATTATGTAAGCAATTCAACTGCATCATTATTCAAGATATCCTGATCAAATTTCAGACACTAAATCAAATTTTCGTGTTCCATCACTAATATACCCTAGGCACATTCCTGTCCTATGGACATAATCCTAGTTTCAACATAAATTATATATTTCAAGGATAAAACTTTGTATTGTGATTTAACTGAAACACTAACTTTTGACCTAATTAAGAGGTGATTATTGAAAGTTTTGAGATTTTAACCTTTTGTTGATTTCCTAAACAAAAATATTGCTAAAATATTTTATATATAAAAAAAAATTATAAACTGCTTTGAATATGGGGTTCCGGTTTTCCACGGAGAAACGATTACTTATCATAAATAGAATGACAGTCTTTCATGCTAGTCTGAGAACAAAAATAACTATTATCATATATTTTTAATCTTCAGAATTTGTGGCATTTTTTATTCATGTTGCAATGTTCATAAAATGGACATTGTTGTGTTGAAAGATAAAATGTAAATCCGATTCGAGATTGAAAACTGTACCGGGTAATCAACTCAACTGAAAAACATAATCACAGTTGAGAAAGTCATACTATTATATCATTCTTCACAAAACACAACTTTCTGACTACGCATTCAACGAAGTTGTCAAATGTCAGAGGCGAACAATTATCGAAATATGCACATAATCAGATTTAAACTTCTTCTAATAACTCACAAAAAAGACTTTACTAGGTTGATGTCATTAGTCTTTTTATTTTCTTTTTCAGAAGATTATGTTTTAACTGAATTGAAACTTACATAAAACAGAAATGCTGGGATTCGAAAGGCAGTGTAAGATACGGCTGTGTTTTCGATGTCAAGGGGACACAAGTTTCTACTGTAACACGTGTAAACAGGATTTGTGTCCAAAATGCAAAGAGACATGTTATTGCTCTACATTCAAAACATCATGATGTTGTGATTTTCCGTGAAAAGTATAAATACATCGAAATACAAGGAACTTGTACAAGACATCCAGACAAAATGTACATGGAGTATTGTAAATCATGTCAACTTCCTATCTGTTTTCAATGTACAGAACACGAAAATCACACAAGACTGGATATTAGAACAGCTTATGAAGAAAACCGCCAACAATTCAAAGTAAATATTCAAAAAATCAGAAGTGACACTATCTATAATAATAATTTCCTGTTGACAAAAATCAAAACTGATATACAAGCTTGTCACGCAGAAATATCGAAACATAAATTCAAGATGGCAACAAAAGCCAGGGGAACAAGGGACAGTATTGATACGGTCATATGTGACGTAAAAACCACATACAATAATTTCTTTAGAAAGAGATTACAACAACAGCTCAGAATAATGAGCAGACACCTCACCATCATAGAGGATTATGAAAACAGCTCTGAACAATCAGCAAACAGGCCGGTCGAGTTCCTTTTATTTATAAAGAAAGCCTGCCTGCCGAGGTGGAAGGACTACCCTAATCTGATACAAGACATCACACTTTCACTGACTGAAGAAATAAAAATTGAGGACTTAGCAAAGTTACTTAATAAAATCCAAATCATAGGGAGAGGAAAGAGAAAAGTAAGAAACAAATGTGTACTAAAACTGATGACAACACCTGTGTTACACAAATCATTCAGACTGAGTCGTGTTTCGGGAGTAACACACATTTCGTTTGTGACATCAGACCGGATCTGCATCTGTGATGGTTGTAGCCTTATCTTTGCAAATACAACAGGTGACAAACGTGTAAACATGACTCATATACATGTAGTTGATTATAGGTGGAGTTACTCAAGTAGTGCTATGCAGAGCTTTGGAGTACACACAGTGAACGTTTTAGGTGAAGTTATTTACATAGACACTTTGGGTGACATAAGAAAATTGTCTAATGATAGTACACATTCTATAGTAATAAAGAATACAAGTGATTGGGAACCACGTTGTATCTACTGTTCCACCAAAAATGACGATTTACTTATTGTAACATATGATTTGGATATAGAGAAAGGTAAAGTAATACGCTATAACAAAAAAGGACAACACATACAGACTATACAGAACAATGAAACAGGCCAGGAACTTTATAGTATTCCAATCTTCATCACAGAAAACCTCAGTGGAGATGTTATTGTGTCTGACGTAGGTCGTGGTGCTCTAGTAGTGACGGAGCGTGGAGGGAGACATCGTTTCTCCTACACAGGACCTCCATCAGGAACTCGTTTATTACCATATGGAATCTGTACAGACACGCTGTCCCACATCCTGGTTTCTGATGAGTTCACCCGCACTGTACAGATCATGGACAAGAATGGGAGTTTCTTGTCACAGATACAAACACCCTCTCATATAAGACCATGTGGTTTGGGTTTTGACCACAAAACTAACCTTCTCTGGATTGGTTCAAAGGATAGCGAATATTTGTATGTTTATAGATACATAACTCGACGGGACTATATAACGGGTAATTTTTAAACAGTTATTTATATATATCTTTACCTTCCTAAAAATATATTGATGGAATTGTATAAATATTTTGATGGAATTGTATTTGTTGATAATTGCCACCAGCATAAACTGATGAAGATTTTGCTTTTGTTTATAAGGTGTAGATCTAAGAGAAACCGGGGAAAGAAAACTGGAAAATGGTACAGAAAACAAAATTGAAACTGAGCTGTTGTACAGTTTTTACAGATGAGTTAAATTTACATTTTAAGAATAAAAGATTATAGTGAAAATAAGTAATAATCTTTTTTGCAGGTTTTACTGAGTCTTGAAAAGTTAAACGAGAACAAATAATTAATGTTCATTCTGTTTGTAGGCATAGTCATCCTTTACAATGATATAGAACTCATGAGAAAAGACTACCTACAATGGCTATACAACCTAGAAGAACCTTTGGAAAGTCAAATTTGAATGTGTATTTTATAAAAAGTACATGTGATGGTTTAAGGGACATGATCTGATCTTTTTTTCAGTTGATTGATTGATTGATGTATGTTGTTTGACGTCCCTCTCGAGAATTTTTCACTCATATGGAGACGCCACCACTTCCCGGTGGAGGGCTACAAATTTTGTCCTATGCTCGGCACTCAGGGCCTTTGAGCAGTGAGGGATCTTTTTCGAGCCAGCACCTACTGCGACACGGGGTCTCGGTTTATACGGTCTCATCTGAAGGACCGGTCTCCACGTCCCGCAGTGGGATTCGAACCCGCGACGTAAGGATTGACTTCGCAACTCTAGAGCAGACGCTCTAACCACTGCGCCACGCGGGAGACATTTTTCAGTTGATATAACATTTTTACTATTTCTAATAAATTTTCTAAACTCCCATCACTACATAAGATTCGGCATTGCTAATAGTGTAGAAAAATGGGTG
This sequence comes from Saccostrea cuccullata, assembly GCF_032062105.1. Lineage (NCBI taxonomy): Eukaryota > Metazoa > Mollusca > Bivalvia > Ostreida > Ostreidae > Saccostrea > Saccostrea cuccullata. Next base: position 70,917 of record NW_026934082.1, on the reverse strand, counting down.
TTACACGTTTCGGTATTATAAGAGTTTGGTATTTCATCTGAAGGTTGGAAGTGCAGTTACACTGCTACGGACATACTGAATACATCCAAAATATATTCGTAATGTCATGGTGATAGATATGTGTTTTATGTCTTTTTTCCAGATTTCTATAGTTTTGAGATTTATTTATGGAAGATAATTGTTCGTCATCTTCACCTTTTCAATACCAGATCAGGCTACTCCAGTGAAAAGGATAAAATTATAAATGACTTAAAACAATGTGTGTAAAATCAATGTTTTGTGTCGAAAATACAGAACCAATATGACACCCAAGCAGACCTAACAAGCAGATCCAGGTACTTCTTTGTGACCGATGTGGGACTCATCTGGGACCGATATGGGTCTGTTCTTAGGCCGCTTTGAGATTGCTCTCGGACTGCTGTGGGATTGTTCTGGAACCACTGTGGGTCTGGTCTACAAAGCAGACCCATCATTCTCAGCATTTCGTAGGATTTTTATGTTCATCCATGCGTGAAAACTGTTCTGAGTGACATGATAGTGCCGCCCCTTGCGAATTCTTAATTCGCATGCGAGAAATATCCGCGAGGTCCGCGACCTACTAGCAAATACAAATCGACGCGAACCAATCATTTTGCTCAGTATTTGTAAAGAAATTTTTCCTAAGTCGTGAAAATTAATCGTTGATTTCAAACTGACGATTCGCAAATGAAATATGACGCGAATAATAATTAATTTACAGTATTCTATCTTAATATACAGTTATTGACTGGGTATGAGGGCAACATATGATTTGTTGGACCTGAAGGTGACCTTCAGGTCAAACAAATCATTTTGCCCGAATCCCAGTCTATAACTGTTTTGTTATACCCTTCAATGCTCACTTAAGATTGATCAATTTAATCAATACACGCTATATTATCAATTACTGTATATATAGAAAATTATGGCTTAATCAGTAAATAAAACATCACGATGAGAAAGAACAAAATCAGTTATATATTTATTGTATCACAAAAATTATTTACCACAAAAATACTCTTCCCTTCTTCCTTACCATGCTGTTAGCAACAACTCTTGTAGTTATTAACTTCGGCCATTTCCGCGTCGCCGATATTGAACGATGATTTATTATTTGTGACGTAACAGTAACAGTGACGTTGCGGTCTTACAATTCTTATGTAAGACTGGTCAACAGTGAAATTGTTAGACCGATGTAATAAACATTTCTTTTGTTTGACTTTTTATTAGTAATAAATATATAGAAGGATATTTATAAGAGTATAACAATAACTTTTATTATGTTCGAAGAAAAGGTAGTGAAAGAGATATAGGCCTGGGAATTTCGAAATAAAGTGGAATTGTTTTCGACAGAAACATCTTCGTTTTTCCATAAAATGTCCTTAGTGACCTTAACTTAGTTGTAAATGGGTTACATCTTTATCGGAGTCATCCATAAAGTAGACGATATACCTACCAAAATAGTATTTGGGTTTTATTCTGAAAAAAGAATTATTTTGAAATATTATGGTATATGGTCTTTGTTTTTGTTCTAATTCTATTGACACCATTTATACATAATTAACCATATACATTTGTCAATGTATATTCACTTTATAAAAATGAATCTTAATATGTGTTGGCATAAAATAAAACTACAATGAAAGTAATTGAATATATAATTTTTGACACAGAACCTGTTTCCTTGTGGTACAAACAAAATATGAATTAATAATGTCGCCCACATGGTGCAGTGGTAAGAGTGTCTGCTCTAGAGTCGCGAAGTAAGGAGTTGATCCTTATAAAGTGCATAAACCGACGTCTCATGTCACATTAGGTGCTGGCACAAAAAAGATCCATCCCTGCTTAATGGCCCTGAGTTACGAGTATAGGACAAAATTTGCAGCTCTCCAAAGGCAAGTGTTGGCGTCTTCATATGTGTGAAAAAATTTCGAGAGGGACGTTAAACAATATACAATCAATCAATAAATGAGTAAATAGCATATCAATACAAATATCTCTTAAGCTAACCTGAGCCAAAGTCTGAGGTGAAACTTTTTTATCAAAGTTTTTTTTTTATCCGTCTGTCCGTCTGTTGTGTGTAGTTGTCTTCTATGTACACTTCATATTTTAACTTCTTTTCCAGAATCACCCGAATTTTTCAACCAAATTTTCCAAGAGGCATTCTTAGTTGAGCGGGGTTCAATGTTAGTTTAATGAAAAAAAGTTACACAATCATTCATGGTGATATGATAAAAATAGAATATTTTCTCAATCACTTACTAGTAATTGGCCAAAAATAAATCTAATTTCAGACTTTGTCATAAAGAGTGTACATTTTGTTTCAAGATCTAAAATCATGGTCCCTAGGATTAGGGTTAGAAAACGGTAGGAAATCCATTTGTCCAATACAAAAGAGGAGGCATAATAATTTTTTGCCAAATGCAATCAGTAAAACTTTTTTTTCGATCCTTGGAAAGTTGTTGACTAGCTTTCAAAGAATGAAGTAAAGTTTGTTATTTTGACATGGTTATCTAACTTTTTATTCTTGTTTATCCAATGGGGAAACCCATGATATATGGGTAGTTAGCAATAAAACAACAGCTTTTCCTTCTCATTTTGTTTCCCAAATTAAGTGTCCCAGTAAATTAGTTTTAACTATCATAAACAAATCGCTTTCAACTTATGTTATCGGAAATGAATTTAGAAGTCACATGTTTATAAAAAATTTAAATAATTAAAATGAAACATTCAACAACTCCTTAAGAGAAGGGAAAGTTCAAGCATACATAAAAATTCTTAAGCTTTCTCGCCATTCTGCATGTTTATCATTTGTTTGAAATCGTTTCTCTAAAGGTAAAATATTTTTCTGATATAATGTTTTTTATTCCGAGTCAAAAAACTTTTGTCAACATTTGATCAACTCTGTTGGTGCGATACATTATCTCATCAGTAAAGTTAAAAATAATTCATGTAACCTTTACACAGTCTCTCAGTATAAATCAATTGCGTTACATGTTTTTTATTGACATCATAATTTTATTGACATCATTTGAGAATTGTTTAATATCAAGTCATATTCAGCATCTTTTAAATGTTATCTGCATGCATGCACAGTGTATATTCCACTTGTATTCTTTTTGTTTGAGATACAATCAATAAATATGTTTACATGAATAATGTTCACGTCCCATTCTTCTGATGAGTCGGAAACAAGTAATTTAATTTTTAAAGATAATGAGAGTTTTGTCTTCAAAATGTACGGTTATGAAATCCCCCCCCCCCTCCAAAAAAGAGGGATACCTTTATTACTTATCATGCTTACATGTATAAGTTCTATACAGCTTTTTAAGCTTACATGGTTTTTTGCACAAACTTAGGTCACATTGTTATAATATAATTTTGTGTAACGAGACATCAAAATATATTTTAAAAGTATTTGTTTACATAATTTGAGTTTTATTTCATTCACTGAAAGATCATTCACACAAATCAATTGGTTAAATTTTAATATACTCATGGCTGAAAAATAATAACTATTCTCATTTGAATTTTTTGTAGTGTCTTGCCATTTGTAACTGTCTTTTTATCCGCTCTTTTGAAAGCAATAACTCTTGGCAGAAACGTAGACATGGGTACAGTGCAGAAAACCGGTGAAAAATTGCAAAAACGTCTAATGGCAAAAACACCAGGACTTTCCGAAAATAACGTTAAAATACTATAGGGATGCTAACAATTGGTAACTCACAAAAAGATGTCGCTGAACACCTTTGCTTGCATCAGTCCACAAAATGTCGACTTTCGAACTGATTCCGAAAGACTGAACACGTAATCAATCGCCAGCGCTTAAGACGTCCTCGAAAAACGACGGTTAGCAATGATCGTTTAACTGCTACAACGTCGAGACGTTACAGTTTTATAGCTGCCCCTTAAGTTGCAGAAGAATTATGCCGTGTTACTAGAGTGAGGTTATGCGGGCAATTTGTAGGAAACAGGCTACGTTCAGCCATAGTTCGAGCTCAAAGATCTCTCGAAGCACTATCACTTACTTCAACGTAATCAACAATCACGCATCGCAGGGGCAAACACAAATTGTCTTAGATTCAAAGAAAACATTGCCTTGTCTGGCATTTCAATTACATAATAAATTATGGGTCTACTTTTTTCTACTTGATATACTACAAATGTAAATATCTTAAAATGCTAAACTTATTTTGCTCAGTATATATTTCTGTTTGTCTGATCATGAATAGGAGCGCACAGTAAATGTGTCTGGACAGAAAAGGAAGCTTACTTCTCCATGGCACCTGATACCAACTTTGACGTTTTTAGAGTTCCATGTTTCAATAGCCATCAAAAATGTGCTACAAAATACCTTCTTTCTTTAAAAAAAAATTTGCATAAACAGTGGGATGTATCATATCCTCCAGAAAAAAGTATGGTTACTTTCTGGCAATTTCTGTGTTAATGGGGCATTGAAAGTTTCAATTGATTCTTTAAAACCAATTTTAATGTTTGCAATTTCTACCTACGGCATCATATAATGATTAGCAAAAAAGAAAATGAACATCATTTGTTTATAAACAAAGGAGATACAGAACTTAAAGTTCTTCATAAAGTAATCAAAGTTCGTGCCTTGTTATTGTTTACGTATAGAAAATATCTTGTTTAAAACAAAATGAAATTCAGCCAAGCACTAGAAACTGTCGAATCGCATTCAAATTACCTTTTTTTTGAAATTATTTACTCTGAACGAACATATATTAGTGTATTAACCTATGTAAACAAAAACATGACGCAGACTTTGTTTACATAATAATGGTTTGTTGCTCTAAATCTGTCCTGTATCTTCACAACTGACGTTCAAACTTTTTGATAATTAATAAAAAGACCCTCGTTAAATTTTTGTAAAAATAAAAAAAAAATTGAAATTTTAACTAAAACTGCATCCATGCCCCTTTAAAATCATACAGTAGATGCAGATTGTGATGAAAAGGTTGTTATGGAGGTGTTTCATCACTGACCTTGGAAAAATGTCGTAAATTTCAACGATGACAAACCAAAAGCAGAAAGCACTCCACCCGATCCATAGTTATATTTATAAAGGAAAAAGATCGGAAGTTTTTTTTAGTTTGCTTTATGTTTTGCGTCCTTCATGAGAATTTTTCACTCATATGCAGACATTTCCCACAAATTTACGTTTGAATGTTGCATTTTTATAGCTTTGTTTGGCATCTAGGGCCATTAAGCAGTGAGGGATCTATTTTATGCAAACCTCTGCTGTGACACGGTATCTCGGCTTATGCAGTCTCATCTGCATGAAGGAACGGTATCCACATTGTATTCAACCCCAAGACGTAAGGATCAGCTGCTTACTGTAGACGATGGCCTCATACTTTATACAAATACGAGTATTTCACTAGCGAAAGATGCCTTATCAAATAAATTTGAATTGATTTTATCATGCCTGCCTGGTCTTGATAAAAAATAATTTTATTAGATTACTATATTAGATTACTATATTAAAATTCTCTTTTACATCCCAACCCTACCCAAGAGGCCATGATCCAAAGGAATTTTTACAGGTATGGTAATGTTGGATTTTCAAAAAGCTTTTGACACCGTCGACCATACAATTTTATGTGATAAGTTAAAAATTTTAGGAGTTTTTTCCACTGAGTGGTTCAAATCTTATCTGTCTTGTAGACAACAGTAAGCTCAATGCCAAAATACTTCATCAAACTTTAATTTTGTAAATTGTGGTGTTCCTCAATTTAGTATCTTAGGATCTCTTTTACTTTTAAAATATGTCAATGATATGACTGTCGGTATTGATGATGACTGTAAATTAATTTTATATGCTGACGACAGTGCTATTTTTTTATGCACACAGAGATCCTGCTATTATTATTCAAAAATTGGGCATTGCTCTTGACAAATGTTCTTCTTGGTTAGTTGACAATAGATTGCCACTCCATCTAGGTAAGACAGAATCTATTTTATTTGGTCCTGCAAAACTTAAAAGTATCACATATTTTAAAATAGTATGTAATGGACACATTATTATAGGTTCTGACAGTGTTAAATATTTAGGAATCTGTATTGACAAGTTTCTTTCATGTGAAAATATTGTTTTAAGTATCATACAAGAAGGATATAGGGATAACGAACAGTGTTCAATCTCAAAGTCCAAGAAACAATACAAAATAAGAGCAGAGCAAACACGGACCCCTGAAACATCAGAGGTGGGATCAGGTGCCATGGAGGAGTGACCATTCCCTGCCGAACGGTCACACCCGCCGTGTGCTCCTTGCGATGATCAGGAAATAACGGAAAAAATCCGTCGTCAATTCAATTCAGAGTATAAATAATGGACAAATAATTGGTATGAAAAACGTATGTCAGCATTTAACTTAATGATAAGTACATTTGCTGACAAGGTCATTGTATCGACCATAGAACTTACGAAATGATGACTTTAAAGAGACTGTTGATATTTTTGTTTCATAAACTTGTTTGTCAATAATTTACCTCGATTTAGAAATTCTTCATACGTAGAGCATGCGTTTCGAATCAACTGAAATATATAAACCCAATATGCAGGTGATGAAGGTATATTGCTGCATAAGTAAGGGAAGTTGATGATAGAAAAGTAAAAATGCATAGTAAGTGAACTGAATGTATGTCATAAATGAATTTCAATTTCGCAAGGGCATACCCTTGTTGAAATTCAAAATATAAGCTATGAAATATTTCAAAAAGTATTTGAGTTATGTGATAAAAAAGAGCTTTATAAAAATAAATTCAGCTTGAGAAAGTTTCCTGTTTTTGCACGTCTACATTCCGTTGATTTCTTCATAGTAAGCTTTAACAGTGCTGCGTAGTTTTAAAGGTTCTTTTGCTATACGAGGGTGAAATAAAACACAATCAGTCACTAGGTAATAAGGGGCTTCTTATCCCTTTCTGTAAAATTTGTAGTTAGTCCTGCTGCAAGTAATATAGAGTAAGTCTCAAATCAGGACAATGCTGGACAGAGAAAGGTCTGTATTGGTAAGTAGCTCCAGCACGATCTCTCGAACTGGTCTGTCTGGTACATGTATTCTGTCCCATGCCTCAGTATCCTCATTCTCGATCACGGTATCAGCGTTGTGCAAGTCAATGAGAAATCGTTTAAACAGCTCTGTAAGGTCATTTAAATGTTATTAAAAGGTATCATAACAAATAATCTCATCAGCAAGATAACAAAGCAGAGCGAAAGGTAAGTCGGTGTTAAACTTTGTATATCAAGAGCTGAAATGAGTTTTGCTGTGCTGAGTCCCATTTGTAAACGTAAGAATTTATAGGTGCCAAAACGGGTATTGAATGCAGTATATTTGGAAAATGCTGGAGCTACTCACATCTGAAAGAATTCAAAACAATAGAAAATTTGTAGTCTGGTACACGATGGGTGAAAAATTCTGCCAACTGGTGCAAGTCAGGTATTATAGTATATTTGAAATGTTGGGACTGCGAGTTCAAATAACGGAAATCACAGCAGAAACGATACATAGACAGACTTGACACTTTAGAACCAGGGTGGACACCTGCTTGCGGTTTCTTCTGCTTGCTAACGAGCACAATAGGGCTAGTGATGAGAACATTCTCAATAGCTGTTACAGGAGCAATAATGTCTTGATGTAAGAGCTCTTGAAAATGATGATGCAACACTTCCTTTTTGTCTCAGTTTGATATTCACGTTGGTTTTTATGTTTAGAGTCTAGATTAAGAATGCAAAAAAAAACCCCTTTCTTTATGGTTCTAATAAGTTAAAGACATATCTGGATGTTAGGATGCTGTCTTTTTTTGTTTGCACGTATAAAGGGGTTAAGGAAACGACTATAATATATTATTGGATTACATACTAGATAACGATGTATGCAAAGATTTATTCACAACACCCCCTATGGTGGCATATACAGCAAATACAAGAATATAGGCGATCTTATTATTACATCCAAATTAAAATCAAATAAGTTCAAAGAAATTGTTTGATTTATGCATAAGGTGGTCCCTGATGATGGCAGGCTTTATCATGATTATGAAATGACATGTGCTATTAATGCTGCCGAAACACTTTAAATTAAAGTTTACATTTGAGCAACTGACCATATGCTTCATTAAGAGTGTCGGGTTCTAATATGTTTAAGACATGTCTGGATGTTAGGATGCCGTCTTTTTTTTTTTTTTTTTTTTTTTTTTTGCACTTGTGATTCGGGACAATGTTTCAAACGGCTTCCGTCCGTGTATCGCCTTCCTTGAACGCAATAGGCATTTTTGAATTTATTGGGACTTACAAACACTCACGAATTTCATTCGGTCACATATATCTATTTCCCAATCTAACACTGCTTAGACAAATGGTTACTTTGCGTCCCATAACATTAACACAGGAATTCTCTGTCATCAAAGACCTCTCCATTTTGAGTCACATCTGTGTGATTTTTGTTAGAACAAAAAAAATTCCAAAAAACGTTTGACAGAGATATAAAGCCAGTATAATAACGTACGTTCATTACGGACAAATATGCTTCAAAAATTCAACAAACTTCATTAAAGAAGTTTGAAAACTAGACAACAAAAATGGATGATGAACACATTCCATTTAATAAAGAAGCAGTCTATCTGCAAGAGGATGACGACCTGGCTCTAACTTTAAAGCTCAATGAGGACAGTATTGACACTGGCCCTGAACTATAAGATGAAATTGAACTGATTATCGGAATCATTCATTATGCAATGCAAGAACAACAAAAATGTCATCATCTTATCATATTGGCTTGTTTACGCTAATTTTCAACATGATTAAAACTGTGTAGTTGCTCCACTAATCAGAATTGTTTGAAAACTTGCTCCACCAATCAGAATTGTTTGAAACATTGCAGGCGTGTCCAACTCTACACATGCGATACAAACAAATTGGCATTGATGATACTTCTTACTCATACATGCTCTATCCATCTTGAAAGAAAAATGTGTAGATGTTTTAAAAGAGAACAGAAATCTAAAAAAGGCTCTTTTACGAGTAAGAACTATCTCTGCTCGTAACGTGCAGCTGAATAATTTATTCAGCAAAACTGAAATCCAACGTTTAAATTTGTCAAAACATTGTTTGACACGTGCTGAACAATCTCCTCTCAGTAAAGGACTAAAAGTTATACCAAGTCCTAAGCCTTACAATGCCAAAAATATTGTACTAAGAGATTTTGATGAATTTGCACGAGAATTAAGGTGCAAATATTTGTTCAGAAATTCCGATGACAACTTATTGCATCCTCTTAGACAACGCTCAGGTTACAAACCAGAGCCCACATGTGATGCATTAGAACATCAATGCCAATCAAACGTTTTGAAGACAATCTCACTAAACATGAGAGGGAAGCCTTTGTCTCATTAAAAAGAAATCTTGGGATTGTAATTAAAAAGGCAGACAAAAGCAACACAGTTGTTGTAATGGACAGAGATCTATATATCTTAGAAGGCATGAGATAACTCGATTCTGCATATAATGTACAAGTAGAAAAACCTGAATTAGAAGCTCTACATCAGAGCATCCAGTCTAAAGTTTTTGAGATGTATCAAAACCAAACTTTAGACAAGGTAACTTGTCCTTTTTTAAGCACAAATAAAAATGTCAATTTGAAATGCCGGACTCAGTTTTTGCTCCATAAAATACATAAAATTAACAAACATGTGCTTGATGCACTTTTAAAAGGCCAGTGCAGGCTCTGATAACTTCCAACTGGTCGGCCAATTATCTCTCAATGTGGCACACCAACGAAAAATATAGGTCACTACTGTGACCATTTCCTTGTGCCCATTGTTCAGAAACGAAATTCATACCACAAAGACAATGCGGACTTTATACAAAAAATTGAATCTTTGATTGTACCTGAAAATGTCATCCTGGTTACTTATGATGTGACCAGCATGTACACCAACACTGAATTTGATGAATTGCTACATTCTGTCGAGAAAGCATATATAGCAGACAGTTCTAATCTGGAATTACCTCGACCTTGCAGTTCCGATCTTATCTTTTTTCTCAGATGTATACTTGAAAATATTTTTTCGAGTTCAATGGACGATACTACATACAAATCATAGGTGCGGCGAAATTACAGAAATACAGATATACGTATGAAAGACATCACTGATGATGAAATATCTAAATTTCAACATGCCGACAAACTTATTTATCACGACAGATCTAGAGATGACGGCTTTATCCTATTTAATGGGAACCCGGTTGATATTAAAGAATATTTTGACATTGGGAACTCTTGTCATAAATATTTGAGATTTACTTATGACATATCTTACATCAGTGTGAACTTCTTAGATACTACTACCAAGGACAAAGGAACAAGATTTTTAGATAGCCAGCGATTAGACATTGGCTCCTATATCAAACCTACTAACAGCTTCCAATACTTGCACAGGCAAAGTGCTCATAGCCCATCAGTTTTCAGCCTAATTAAAGGAGAATGTACCAAACATCTGAGAAATACTAGTGATCAAGCTGTACTGGTAGTAATCTTTAGAGATTTCAAAACTCATCCCGAAAAAAGAGGTTATAAACATTTAGAAATTGAACCTAGTTTGCAATAAACTATTTCTGCAAAAAGAATGTATCTTCTAAAAATTTAAAGATGAAAAATAACAAAAAAAAAGCTGTACTGAACGTTTTGGTCACCAAGTTTAACACATGTATAAAAGGGTTAAGGAAATGGTAAATGAAATATTGGAGTCATACTAGATGACAATGTATGCAAAGATTTATTCACAACACCCCCTATGGTGGCATATACAGCAAATACAAGAATATAGGCGATCTTATTATTACATCCAAATTAAAATCAAATGAAGTTAAAAAAAATTGATTGATTTATGCATAAGGTGGACCCTGATGATGGCAGGCTTTATCATAATTGACATGTGCTACTAATACTGCCGAAACACTTTAAATTAAAGTTTACATTTGAGCAACTGACCATATGCTTCATTAAGAGTGTCGGGTTCTAATATGTTTAAGACATGTCTGGATGTTAGGATGCCGTCGTTTTTCTGCACTTTAATATGGTGTTCGATCAGTGTGGTGAACTCTGATCTTGGATTTCCCTTTGTGACAAACAGTTTTTTATGTTTGTGCCAATTGAGATATCTGAGAATCAGACAAATTTGAGTGTACTGTTTGTTTACATAAAACTTTACATAAATAACTGTATTAGACTTGAAATCTACATTATTATTTTGGTTTTAACCTTGGCTACTATCCTTGATCTATTAGGGTTTTTTTTTAAAGTCATCCAACGGTGACATTTTTGATAAAAAAAAGGTCCCTTTTCAGCATAATACAAGAAGTAGTAAATTAAAAACTTTCAAACAAAGTTAATGTTACTATGGCACAGTAACAATTGCTCTGGCGATCAGCAATCCCAACTTTAATGATTCGTTTGATGTCATACAAATACTCACAAAACACATCTATGTATCTTAACTTATACAAAAATTTCTCTTTATTTGGTGACAATTTACCAAAAAGCCCAACATTTCAGATTACAGTTGTTAAATTGCAGAGATAAATTTCCAAAAATCAACTCTATTCTATGAGTTGTTAAATATTTGGTACCTAGAATCAAAGGAAAACTATATAAACAGGAACTCTAAGTTTCACAAATGATGACCACTATGTAAACTCTCTGACCATTAGCAACTACAATCTCATTATCTTTACAACAGGTAAGTAATGGGTTACAAGGTTTCTTTGGCAGTGAATTAAACAATACATATGACATAATATTGATTTACTACCGTTGTCTAACAAAGCAGAAGAGTGTACATATTTTACTGACACTGGTATGTACAACATCATGTCTAACATGTATACATTCATCATTTGCATTATCAGTCTTGTCTGTATGAGTGCAAGTTGATGTAAGATTATTGTGAACATAATTGTGAATATAATAATTTTCCATAGACAAAACACTGTCACTATCAGTGGAAGAAAGTCACGTTCACACGGCTTGTTTGAAAATTCGGGCACATTGTCTGTAGGTACACAGCTGTCAATATCAGTAGCACAACTATCAATATCGGTTAACTGCGGCATGAGAAACTGTCCCTATTAGTTGAAGTATAGTCACTATACACGACTTGTCACAAAATTCACATGAGTTCACAGCAGGTATATAACTGTCAGTATCAATCACACTGCGGCTTGGAGATCGACTAGGGTGAAGATATTTTAGTCGCCCCTTTTGATTTGCCCGTGTCTGGTGGCACCCGAGCCGAATAAGGTGTCCATGTAGAGCACAATCTACAGCAACGTGTCCAAACTGTAAGCAGATACTACTGTTGTTAACTGCACTACGATGCTGCCTGGTAAGTTGCTTTTGGGGAGGTATGATGGCTTTTTGATCATCAAGGTAAGGGGTGTCATCTATAAAGGAAGATCATTTATTTTTAGGCCGCCTATTACAATTGCTTTAATGACCTTTTACCTCTCAAGATGTCAAAGGTCATGTTTGCCCTCTTTCATGGTACTCCAAACTGATATATCTTAAACTAACGACATGCCATCTTTGCTAGCCAAGGGTTTCTGATACGCTACTCTCCTCATGAACCCTTGGCATGCGGTGTTGAAAGAAGTTGGGTTTTTTTCTCAAGTTCTGATTGAGATTCGGTACACCCGGTCGACCAATCAGCAATTGTTTTTTGTAAATCACGATGTTTGGTTTCGGGATACTTCTTGACTCTTTAATCTCGGAAATGAAAAAACGCAAGTAAACAACTACCCGTAAGATAAAATGCAACTCAATGAATAGATATGGTGACATATTTTCTAAATATGTGATCTATATTGAAGCTTCCGATTTGTACTACAAATAATAAATAAATAAATAAACATAGGTTTGATAGCATAATAAATGTTCTTATTATAATGGCAAAAATGAACCAAATATTTTTTTAAAGTAAATTTTGACTTTTTTGTATTTTTGTTGACTTATTATCTTTTCAATTTTTCAAATAAACACCAAAGTAACTTGATTTTTTTTCAGTCCATATCTTGTATTTCTTATATACATTTAATCTTTTTAAATGTAAATGCATGATTTCTTACAATGATGGCATTTGAGAGAGAGAGAAAATTATAGGTAAATTTTAGTGAGTCAAATCGGATATAAAAAATTTGATAATCGGTAACTCGGTCTTTTTCCCGATTGAATACACATGTACACGGTTACTCAGTAAAATGTAGATATATACTCGCCTATAAGTTGGTCCGCTTATAAGTCGGTTATATTTAATAAGCTTTTATTTCAGAGGGACTGACCTCATATAATACCATTCTTTTTATAGCTCGCCTATAAGTCGGACCCATAGTTTTGGACCAGAGATTGGCTCCCAAAAAACCGACTTAAAGGCGAGTATATACGGTAAATACATATACAAATGAACATTAATTCCATCCCAAATTATTTTTTGGTACTCAAGTTATTTATCAAACAAAACAAAGATTTATGCACAATTAATACACCCAAAATTACAAAAGTTTTTTTTTTTTTGTGGATCTATTTGATCAACGTAAAAGGAGGACAAACTATTGTGCATGTTTGTTTATTAAACTAGGGAAAGAAAAGGAAGGAGGATGTGGAGATAACGAACAGTATTCGATCTCAAAATCCTTAAAACAATACAAAATAAATAAGAGCAAACACGGACCTTCGAAACATCAGAGGTGGGATCAGATGCTATCGAGGAGTAAGCATCCCCTGCTGACCAGTCCCACCCGCTGAGTGCTCCTTGTCATGATCGTGAAATAACAAAAAATCCGTCGTCAATTCAGTGTATAAATAACGGACAAAAAGTTAGTATGAAAAAGTCAGTCAGCATTTGTCTCAATGATAATTTGTATTTGCTGGCAAGGTCATTATATCGACCAGAACTTACGAAATGATTTTAAACGAGACGGCTGATATTCTTGTTTCATCATCTTGCTTGTCAATAATTTACCTCGTTTTAGAAATTGTTTAGACATTAAGTTAGCTTTTGCGTATTGAATCAACTGAGATATATACACTCCGTATGCAGGTGATGAAGGTATATTGCTTCATAAGTAAGGGAAGTTGATAGAAAAGTTAAAGTCATCAAGTTTATCATATAGCTTGGTTGTTAGATTACCTTTAACGTCTTTTTCAAGTAAAATATCCAAGTATGAAACAGATGTGTCAGATTCTGTGGTATCTTTTATCTCAAGCTCACCATGATATATCGTATCGACGTAGGAATGGAAATAAGCATTGTAAATCGACAATACGTCGTCAATATAACTAACTGTCGAGTTGAAGGCCACAGCAAATGCTTTTTTTTCAAGCATAAGATATTGCACAAACTCTGCTTTGTATGAATCTTAAAATAGGTTCGCTAATAACAGAGCGCAATTGGTACAAATGGTAATTCCAATAGATTGTTGGAAGACCTGTTCTCCAAAAACGACATAGACATTGTCAATTAAAAACTCAAGCATCTCTTTGATGTGAACTTCAGAGTACTTGTGTGTGCAATCAGAATGTAATTTAACAAAATAATTTTGCAAGTGATAAATGACCAGGTAAGTAAATTTATGAGTTCCATTTTTATTAAAAAAGCTGCTGTCGATGATATCGAAAAGCCTTGAAATCAATGGCATCTTTGGCGTGTCATAGAGACATATTCAAGTGAGGATGGATTTGTCCGGAGTGTAAAGTTAGCTATCGGAGATAGTAGTTTTGACAGGAACGGCAAGAGGAACGGTCAGCTTTCTACACTGGACAGACCTGTTCATAAGTTAGTCTTGTTGCTGGAGAACGAGACCGGGGTAGACCCCACCTAGGAGCCATCGTAGGCACTTATTCGTGCGTTTCTTCATTGACAGTAAATGAGTCATAGTTAAGTTCAGATATGTCTATATATGTTAAAATTAGTTATTCACTAATTTGGGGAGCCATGTTACGCCCGCACATGCTTCCGTAGTTGGAATTCTTTTGTGCGATGAGGTTATTTTATATCTGTTTAGTTATTTTTATGTTCATGGCGGCAAACGTTTTTTAAACATGTTAATTGTAGCACTATTTATTTAAAAAATCAAGCGTAAAATAATTCACAACTATTTAATTCACACGGCTTAATTTCTCATCGGCCCCTGACTGCTTTGTGTTTACAGTTATTTAATTCCCATTCATTGATCACACATTGACCTACATGTATATACATTGTACTGCATATACAAACCAGAGACCTGCAGCAACAAAACAGACATAGGCGTTTATCCTGTCACTGTTTAATGTTGAAACAAACAAAATATTAAGTTAATAAAAAGAATAGCATTAAATAATTCATTCTTTCACTCGAATATTTTACAGAATTACACTGTTTACTATGGCATGTCAAACGTTGCTTTATTCGATAATCTTGTGATGTATATTCAAAATCTTCTGATGTATGTTCGAAATCTTGTGATGTATATTCTATAATCTTGTGATGTATGTTCAATATCTTGTGATGTAAATTTGAAATCTTGTGATGCATATTCTATGATCTGATCTAGTGATGTATTTTCTATAATTTTGTGTTGTATATTCAATATCTTGTGATGTATATTCAATATCTTGTGATGTATATTCGAAATCTTGTGATGTATATTCTATAATCTTGTGATATATGTTCAAAATCTTGTGATTTACATTCAATATCTTGTGATGTATATTCGAAATCTTGTGATGTATATTCAATAATCTTGTGATGTATGTTCGATAATCTTGTGATGTATATTCGAAATCTTGTGATGCGTGTTCTACAATCTAGTGATGCGTGCAATAATATTGCATTATGGGTAATCTGACGCAACAGTTTTATAAGAAAGTAAGGACAATTTCATTGGTTAGAAATAACAAAAGTAGCTGGAGTGGCGAATGTCATCGTGATGCACACAACTTCGCAAGTATGAAATTGGCGAATTCAGCCTAAAGTCCAAATTATAACTATTACTATAGTAAGACAGTATTGTGAAAATGTATTGTTTTGGTACAGCATCACGAAGCACTAAGTCATAACGATTAACGTGAAAAAACAAATGGTGGCAGCATCAAAATGGCTATCTGCTGGAGAATAATGTTTTATCCTATTTCAGGTCCTCATATTGATATTATAGGGATTAATTGTAAATTGATACGATTTGTTTAAATCATAAACTCCTTTAAGTTTAATATTATCATCATTATAAGATTGAAGTAGACTTAGGTCAGATTTTGACCTTCTTGTACTTCGTCTATAAAACACAATGCTTTATATAGATAAATTTATTTTCAAAATAGCTTTAAATTAACACAAGTTTTGATTGATTACTGAGTCGGGAGTCAATTTTCTGTCACGTTTTCCAGTTGACAACATGCAGACAGACAGTTACAAAAATAGACAGACAGGACGAAAACAATATATCCCCAGTGTGCATCTGAACAGAGAGATATTATAGAGCATGCATCTGGAGACCATGACTGTTGAAATGCGTTGTTTATTAATATTGGACTAGTCCATATATGGAATAAACCAACTGCAGGATCAAATTAGAAAACTCATTTCTTTAGTGTTGCATTCCTTATAGTGATATTTTATACGATGCGTTGTTTAAAAGAATGAGATAAAACATTAATTTGTAAATAGAATTTCTGAAGCATTAGAAGGAGGCTAAAAAGATACACTTTAATTCCATGAAAATTAGAACACCCATTCATACAATAGAACAATCCAAGGAAAAGGCGCGAGGAAAACGGTGACATTTGGCGCGAAATGAGCGATTTACCCCTTTCGTAGAGTATAAATGGACTAATCCAAACGGACGTGTTGAAACGGTGAATCACATGGAATAATCTGTTCAGTGCAAAAGAGTAAAGGAAGTAAACACTGCAGTATTTTGCATCAGTAATATCATTCTTTTTTCTGAAAACTGTTTCTTTTAAAATGCAGGTTAAGAATTCCAATAAAAATCAGCCTGCATTAAATCTAGCTGTCTAGGTATTATCTATTAGTTTCGGATTATGAAAATATCAATCCTTACACAGCCTGACGCCGAGACGTCAGGCAATAAAGATATTGTCTTAAGTTAAAATTCTATTATCTCCCCTTTGATTCTAAAAATGTAAGGATGCTTCATTATAAACTTAATATTTTTTCTAACTCACACATGTTAAAATTTTGGATGAAATTGACAGTTCTGCAGATGTTGATGAAACATAAATGACAATAAAGACAGTGAACAAATTTTGATCATATAAGGCTCATTTGAATATTTGCCTCTGGTGTCTAAAAAAGCAAATTTTGAAAACACACACATGTACACAGTTACCCTAATAAGGTTTTGTACTAGAGTAAATTATAAAAAGAAAACATTATATACATGTAGTACATAAAATAGAGGTAACTACACTTTATACTTGTCACACAACCATTACAGAAAGCAATGATTAATTATTTTATGATTTACAAAGAATGTCCAATATATCTAATATATACAGGAAAATTTTTGCCCTCATTCTAATTTAAAAAATTACTTTTTAATTCGCGAGAATTTTATTTTCATGTAATTAAGCGAGACTATGAGTTCGCGAAAATTTCATTCTCGCGTATTATAGTATTCCTTAAGATTTTATAGATAAGTAACAACAATTCGTGAAAATTATGTCTCGCTAATAAAGAGTAAATGACAAACTCGCGAAAATAAGGTGTCGCGAAAATTTAGTGATCTACAGTATTTTCGCCCCTTCCGCCCTACTCATAGCCAGTCATAGTTGGACAAATTTAGAATTGGTTGAATTCAAAAAATGCAGCATAATTTCTTAAACAGAACTGTGACTGGGCGAATTTAAAACAGGGCAAAATTGTTGGGAAGTGTAAAAGTACAAAAATAACAAAGGCGAAAATAACCCTGTATTCCGTATTTATAAAGCAAAATTTTGTATGAGGTCAATATTTTGTATATATAACACATTCTAAAATGCCTACTGTCCTTTCATTTTTCTAAATAGTCTGCTCTAAATAATAGGTAAAATTTGACTTGTTAAAGCCTAAACAGAACATCTTCAGACATCTTGTCACATTCTTTTCAATTGAAACTATAAAACTGACATTTTCAAAATATTTCATTCAAATCTTTTGGAAACCTTCTGACTCTTTCAATGCTCTAACAATCAATGCTGACAACACATCACAAGAGCAGCCCCGGGGCAAACTGAAGGTTAATAAACATGTAGAGGAAAACGAAAGTCTCTTCTGATCATCATAATCATAAAATTGCTTGTACAGTTTTGATTCTAATTAATTCACAGGGATCTTTCCAGCACCAGTAATAAATGAAGCAGGTCTTCAAACTTTACATCTACCAACTTCTCTGCAATATAAATTAAAAATGTTTAAGGTATTTTTCCTTATATTCTAACCCTTCCTTAAGCTTAACATCACAACATTCATTATATATATTAACTGAAATGATTAATCAAAAGCAAAAGACTAACATACAGAATTTCTTAGCAACATTGTTGCATTTGTTTGCATAGACAGATTGACAGACTCATGGTTAGACCTGAATTCATACATCCAGTTTTGAGTTGTAATGCATTAGGTTAACTGGATTATGATATCCAAAAGATCGTGATAGACAGACATCATTTTTGGTGGAGCAGAGCGGGACCATGGGATCACTGTACCCCGCGCCTTAAGAGATATGGACTTTATATTTTGCACCTTTATTTCTTAGCACTTTGGCATTTGTTAATTGTCATGGTTACTGCTCTCGTGAACTGTGACCTAGTACTTTGACTTACTTTACTAAAAAGTTAAAAGTGCCAATATATAGCATATTTTTGAAATTTTAAGACAACTAAAAGTTAATTATATTAAATGAAATTTGCAAACATAGTCCCTGAATTATTTATCTTACATATACTAGTGCATCAAGATTTATCTTTGTCCTTAAGAGATGAAAAATAGGAGATTACTCTTCCTAACAGATTATTGAATTTTTGGCTAAATATTTGTACAAATTCACCTACAGTATTTTCATTTCAAAACTTTAAAAAATCGAATGAGTGAATTATTGAAAAACAATTTGGAATGAAATGCAAGTTGAAATGTTTGGGATTTTGGCTATGTTTAAAAGTTTTTTGAACCCTTATTAATAATCTCTAATAAGCTACAAAAGAGGACGTTCACTGATTTATAAGTAATTAATTAGTAAAAAATTGATCTTATTTCTAAAACAAAGTCAGAGACTGGAAAAAATGGTGTCAAAAGAGATTTCAATAATGTACCTTGGAGCTTTGATAAAAGTGATCGCTGATTAATGGCTGGTGATTAAGATATGGGGTTCTTTAGCAGCAGTGGGGGGATGAGGCTTTTCCATCGGTCATCAAAGTAAGGATTTTCTCATAAAAGACAAGGCAGTTCTAAAATAATCAAAACATCACATAAATTTATAATACTGCAGAGGTACGTTTTCCATGGCGGAATAATTCCGGGGAATCTCAATATCTGTTTAATCCGTGGGTAGAAAATTATGTGGATTTTCTAGACTGTCGCTATATGCCGTACATTTATATTAAGTATACTTGGACAAATTTCCGCAGAAAATGTATGACTGCGTACACAGCGTCAATTAATACCACTCGGGAAAAGTACTTCTACAGTAATTAACAAGAGGCCCATGGGCCACATCACTCACTTGAGCACTTTGGCTATGAAAAAGTAGAAATTTGTTAATTATTGAAAAGTTCAAATCCAAAAGTAGTCCCATGACCAATCATGCCTTTGCTATTCTTGAGATGATGATTTTAAAAGAATTTTCTTATATACATGTATGTCTAAGTAAAACTTTGGTCAGCAATTATGACCCCACCCTATTCCCCGGGGATCATGATTTGAACAAACTTGAATCTACACTAACTGAGGATGCTTTCATATAAATATGATCAATTATATATGGCTTTGTTATTCTTGAGAAGAAGATTTTTAAAGAATTCTCCTATATATTTCAATGTAAAACTTTGCTCGGCCATTGTGGCCCCGCCCTACCCCCCGGGGGGGTGGTTCTTGAGAAGAAGATTTTTAAAATAAACCACCAAATTTTCATTAATTCCTAATTATCTCCCCTTGAATAAGGGTTGCCCTTCATTTGAGCAAACTTGAATTCCCTTCACCCAAGGATGCTTTGTGGCACGTTTGGTTGAAATTGTTCCAGGGTTTCTTGAGAAGAAGTCGAAAATGAGAAAAGTTTACAGACAGACAGATGGACAGACAGACGGAGAGACAGCTAGATAGACGGAAGCCGGCGGCTCAGATGAACTAAAAATGAAGCATTTCTCACCACAAAAGCCAAAAGAATATAGGGACCACCACCAGTCACATGTTTCTGGGAAGAACCAAAGCCATAAAACAATCCATGCAGAGATAAATATCAATACCTGAAGCTTCGATGCAGGACCGAGTACAAGCATTGCTACAAACACTACTCCGGAGACTTACCTATTATCCTATGATGTAACGTACTTTGTCCACTATGGCTGATTCCCGCATAAGCTGGTACCGAGGACAGTTCAGGATGTCCTGTCAACTTTATTCTTCAACTTCCTGTCATGGTCTGAAATCAATAAGTGGAAATCTTTAGTGTTGCCTCACTGTCGTGATCCCGTGCCGGATTGGACAAAACAAGATGGCGGCGGGAACAAATCGAAAAAGGTAGGTACCTGAGATTTCGGTAAATATCCCCGTTAACCGTCAGATATACTTGCTCCAAAGATACTGTCGAATTCCTAGTAAAATGCTTATTAGTGTGTTTAATTGCTACTTTTCCTATCGTCTCTTAAACTTGAACATTTAACGACTTAAGACTGCCAATTTTTCCGATTGAATTTGAAGCGGCATGGAGCTGTTTTTTTCTTCGATTTTGACAGTTTTATACATCCAGCAGCAGGAATGTGGCTAACAAGTGATAATTTGGAGTAATTCTGACCTGGTGTTATATGTATATTTGTTATATCTCATTTTCTTTCAATAATATTTCGATTTAAAACTATTGGCATGTGCTGGATTGGAATCGGTTAATTTTAATGGAAAATGTGCCAGATTAGACTGCATTTTTGGTGCGGGATTGGATGATGTTTACGATGGTCATTTATTAAATAACCTTTTTTCCTCTTTTAGATTTAAGCTATGGATGCATCGTTAAATGAAATACCAGGATGAATTTGATATACTAGTAGTTTATCTAAGCATATGCACTCAGGAGTTTTGTAGAGGTGACACTTTACAACACGTGAATAGCACAGAGTTGTCCAGGTAATGATGCAATATCAACGGCAGCTGCTAAAGGTGGAAGTACAACCTACGAAGGCACATCAGAAACAGATGTAGAGAAAATCAAAAAGTCTGAGGAACAGACACTGACAACCAAATATTTTAGGGTCTTAGATAAGGTATATCTATGAATACTGTTATAATTTCAAATTCAAAGCAATTGGTTGCGTTGCGTTCTCTCGTGTATAATGTTTCATAGACTTTTTAGATTATCTTTCTTTCACATATTTTACTTTTTTGTTTGTTATCATGAGACATCAAAAGTGACCATGACTGTTATTTTATTAAATGTTACCAAAAAATTCAGTAATTTTCTTAGTCTTTTTTGAATACCTCTTCCACGTAGAAGAAAAAAGGAATTCATTTATCCCCATTGACACTTTTATCTAGATACTATATTACCAAAATTCATTGTTAGCAATTTTACGGTAAGTTTATTTAATTTGCCGTATAAAAGAACTAACAATTTGATTTTGTCTTCTGAAATACAACCAATATGAAATTCTGGTACTCTACTCGAACATGTACTTGGTTTTGTACAGTATATATGTAGTAAGTTGCATTTAAAAATAGCTCTGGTTAGACTTTGATATTGATAAAAAAAAATACTAGTATTAATCCAAAAAGTTGAAAAGTGAAAAAGCTGTAAAAATTATGACTTTCAATATTATAAAGTCCTCGTAAAAATGATCAATATTGCAGTATTATGAAAATAATATTGCAGCATTTATCTCAAATATTTGTATTTTCAGCGATATTTTGACAAGAAAGCAGGATTCATGATTCAATGCATTAAAGGTTATAAACACCCCGATCTCGATTACTTCAGTTGTATTTTGTTTCAGAGTTATTAGTTTCAACTAAATTTTATTTAATCAAAACTTAAATTAATTGCATTACTTAAAATGTAATATTTTACACATTAACAATGAAACATTTGAAGTTATGTTACATCAGTATCGGGATCAAGCAATAAACCGTAACCTGGAATCATTAACATTAAAATAGGCCTACCTTCGAAAATAAGGAACACAAACACATTTAATTTAAAAGATATGTTTATTATGTTAAACTAATGTACTGTACTTAAATATACAAAAAGAAGTTTTTTGCATTAATTTATGAAAATTTACCAGCGTACTCTAAAGTACTCTATCGTACTGGCGTACGTACTCTGTTTATTATAATTAGGACCGAATTTCGCCAATGGCAAATTCTCGGGCCTTTTCGACCAGCAGTCTAAAAACAACCTCGATCGAATGTACTTCATAAACACCATGACTCCCCCCCCCCACCCCTTTCACAAACTTTGAAATAAATGTTTGAAGACATCTTATCTGTGGAGTATGGAGTTTAACTATTTGAATGCAATGCTATTACTTAAATTATACTAGAGAAGGGAGGGACTTCTATCCCCTTCAGTCATATATTTCAATAAACAGGAAGTGTATATTTTTAACATCCGGTGATGTTAATACATTCGAGGTTTATTTTCCGACGCCTGACGGAAAGACCCTAGGTGATGCGATAGCGAATTTCGCCTCATGTGCACAGTGAAATTCTTGTACGCTTAAATAAGAGTTTTGCGGATAGTTCCTCTGCACAACTAACGGTTCCTCTTTTCCTTTTTCTGGCCTCACTCGTGAGCTCTTTTGGGTTTATCAAAACAGTGGTCTCTGTAAAAGAAATATGGGTACAATAATTCCGAGATGAACAGAAATAGGAAAGAATAATTTTTTTATCGGGGGGGGGGGGGGGTGTTGGGTTGGGTTAGACCATACCTGATATGAAATTTACTTATTTCCTTCGGTAAGATAAGGTATATATTGAATTCCTCCTCCTGGTATTTCATTTAACGATGCATCCATAGCTTAAATCTAAAAGAGAAGAAAAAGGTTATTTAATAAATGACCATCGTGAACATCATCAAATCCCGCACCAAAAATGCAGTCTAATCCGGCACATTTTCTATTAAAATTAACCGATTCCAATCCAGCACATGTCAATATTTTTAAATCGAAATATTATTGAAAGAAAATGAGTTATAACAAATAAACATTTAACACCAGGTCAGAATTACTCCAAATTATCACTTGTTAGCCACACTCCTGCTGCTGGATGTTTAAAACTGTCAAAATCGAAGAAAAAAAACAACTCTTTGCCGCTTCAAATTCAATCGGAAAAATTGGCAGTCTTCAGTCGTTAAATGTTCAAATTAAAGAGACGATAGGAAAAGTAGCAATTAAACACACTAATAAGCATTTTACTAGGAATTCGACAGTATCTTCGGAGCAACCATATCTGACGGTTAACGGGGATATTTACCGAAATCTCAAGTACCTACCTTTTTCGATTTGTTCCCCCGCCATCTTGTTTTGTCCAATCCGGCACGGGATCACGACAGTGTGCCTAGTGACTTTGAATTAAAACGAAAGTTGCAAGATTGTGAAGGGGGGGGGGGTTGGTATTTGGTATTGATGCTGTGTATTTTAATTAAATGTACGAAATTTGTATTTCACAGTTTAATGCATTCCTATATACTCACCGTCAATGAAAACGCAACACTCTACTTTTAGGGTGAAAAATTATATACGGGATATAACAATGTACCAAACAAGTAAGGACATCTTTTACTTTGCCAAATCAGTTATTTAATGGTTAAAGGGTTTTTATTCCATTACCGAAAGTTGATTTTTTAGTCCTCTTAACAGATAACATTTAAATAAAACACCCCTTTCGACCATTTAATCAAAACATGCTAGTCCGCCATGTACAACATACATATACGCAAACCGATTTTTACCATGTATTAGGTTTATCAATGTCTTTATCTGAGCAAAATAAATATTCTTGGGCATTTTTAATTGCCTGTTGTTCAAATACTGCGGTCGAATTTTCTCTAACTTGGCGTAGAGTAGTAACTCTTGGACTTCCGGTCAAGAAAATGTTATTTATGCTATTGGAACACATGAGCCTGATGAGTCGTTATATAGTGTACACTTGCATCTGCAGCTCTCTTTTTTCTCTTTATTTTGAGAATCTCCAGCATTAGCAATGAAAATCAGTCATTTTGAGGAAATATAGGCATCACATCCGGTAAAAAAAGAAGGATTTTTTCCCGGGATTTTAGTACAATACTTATGATAAACAGCTACAAAACCTTGAAAACCGAAAATATTATTAAAAATTTTATCAAAAATGCAAAAATTTAATTTCTGGTAAAAGGACTAAAAAACAAGAGATTCATTCAACCTTTTAATTAATAATATTGTTTTTCTTACCTGTCTGATGCACCGAACAAAGGTAACAGAGATGAATGGTAGAAATACAGGTAACACGGGTGTCAAAACTGTCCGTTGATGACCAGACTGCATGCCTTTCTGTATAACCACCATCTTGGATCTTTAAAAGGGGAGGCTATTCCTGAAATCAAAGAAATTGTATTAAAAATGAGTAACCTGATTTTTCTTTAGGTCTCCCACAAGGAAATAATTTCATTATATGTTACTATATAGCTTTATTTAAATGCTTAGACAAAAATTTGAGATCAGAAAATATATACGCTTATGCGTCTTTTAAGAAAGACAATTAAGAGTAAACATACCGAAATACACATTGGCAAACAGAAAACACACCATCGAGGAAGTTATATCGATCATGCGTACCTAAAAAAAGAGTTCCCTTTGATTCCATGGCACAATTCTGCTGATATGATATTCCTAGTGCATAAGTCCAAACTTAAAACTGTAGACCTACATAAAGTTGCTGAAAATGAAAAAAGGAAAAGAAATATTATTGTCTCGATATATACAGAACTTCATTTGACTGAGTTCATTTTGATTGGCTATCTCCTTGCATACAAGAAAACCACCGCAGATACGCGACAATAATTTTTATCATTGTTTATTGCTTGTCAAGATTATGATATATCATTACAAATATTCATTATTTAAGGGCTGTAAAATATTATTATTTCAGGCTTTAAAATATGTTGAAATTTTCAATACATTTGCTATAAAAATAATTGCACAAATTTGTGAATGACAATAATCAATAATGCATGGCAATTAATCTTTTCCTGACAGCCACCTTCTCCTAAAAATTTGTTGTGTTATTTATTTATTACAAAGTCGTCCCTGGACTAGTGCTACGCCTACGGTCAATGGGTCAATTTCGAACCCTGCGTGGTAAGAGTTTGTCCCGAGACACAGTTAGATTATTCTAACTAGCACATATATAAGATAAATCATACCGATTATTCAACATCACTTCAATATGAGGACTTTAAATTAGGATAAAACATTCTCCAGCAGTTAGCCATTAAATTGTTTTCGATGTCATGTGTTAAAATACCTTAAAACAAATCAAATTAATGTTCTTGATTCCCACTTTTCACGTTATGACTGACTCAGTGCTTCATGATACCAAAACAAAACATTTTCTCAATATTGTCTTACTATAATATTACCTATAATTTTGACTTTAGGTTGAATTCGCCAATTTCACACTTGCAAAGTTGTGTGCATCACGATGTCGTTAATGCTACTTTCGTTATTTCTAACCAATGAAATTTGTCCTTACTTTTTGGAATACTGTTGCGTCATGAGGCAATATTATTGCACGCATCACTAAATTGTAGAGCACACATTACAAGATTTCGAATATACATCACAAGATTATCGAACATACGTCACAAGATTTCAAATATACATCACAGGATTTCGAACATACATCACAAGATTATAGAAAATACATCACAAGATTTCGAATATACATCACAAGATTTCGAACATACATCACAAGATTATAGAATATACATCACAAGATTTCGAATATGCATCACAAGATTTCGAACATCCATCTCAAAATTATACAATATACATCACAAGATTTTGAACATACATCACAAGATTATTGAATATACATCACAAGTTTTTGAATATACATCACAAGATATTGAACATACATCACAAGATATTGAACATACATCACAAGATTTCGAATAAACATCACAAGATTTCGATTGATTGATAGATTGTATTTTGTTTAACGTCCCTCTCGAGAATTTTTCACTAATATGGAGACGTCACCGTATGCCGGTGAAGGGCCTCAAATTTTGACCTTTACTCGGCCATTGAGCAGTGAGGGATCTTTATCGTGCCAACGCTTGCAGCCGACACGGGGACTCGGTTTTTAAGGTCTCATCCGAAGGACCTGCAACTTTCACTTCAAAGTGTCGAGCGCATGGCGAAGGTACAGTTGCTACCCATTTTAACGACTAGGTCGATCGCGGCCGATATGCGAACTCACGACCTCCCGATCACGGAACGAGCGCTCTACCGACTGAGCTACCGTGAACGGTCACAGGATTTCGAAATCATAGAATATACATCACAAGATTTCAAATTTACATCACAAGATATTGAACATACATCACAAGATTATAGAATATACATCACAAGATTTCGAACATACATCACAAGATTTTGAATATACATAACGAGATTTTGAATATACATCAGAAGATTTCGAACATACATCACAAGATTTCGAACATACATCACAAGATTATCGAATATGGCAACGTTTGACATGCCATAGTTTACATGGTTAACAACCCCCGCCTTGATGAAATGTTGTAGAGGAAACAGCGTGTGAAATCTCACAGCTATAAGAGGTCGCTATTTTCTTATGCTATCACGTTTTAATTATTTTTCATATCATATCGGGTCTTTCAAATGATTTACTATCATTTCTGTGATTTATATTCAAGCCTTAGAGTTATCTAAGACGATGCTAGGTCATCAATTTATTCAGTTTAAAATCACGATAATTTATTATTTGTGTAAATCGTAAAATATTTCTAGAAATAGAAATTAAGCTTTTGTTGAAAATGTCTGTATATTAAAAAAAAGTGTTAAATGTTTGATTCTATTCTATGACAAATGAATAATGTTTGCTGCTCGATCCGCAGCCAAAACAGTTTTTATACCGAGATTTCGCGCTATGCTTTGCGTAGGGATATCAGGTACGTTCACAACGTAAATGCACTCATGGACGAAGTCATCGGTTACACTGAAAGATGACACAGTATGACCTATCGTAAACATTTTCCAAAATGATCTGCAAAGTCTGATAAACGTTTTAATTGCACATAAATTAAAGTAAAATTCTATCCCTGATAGGTCTATAGTTTTGTTATTTAAGAAACCGGGATATCACGGCACGCAACCTGTTTTTGGTTTGTACGGATAATTCTATTATTGGAAAGGTACGTATGTAGTACGCAGGATTTTTTTGTGCCCTCCGTACCCCTCTCCACTTTTAATTCATCGCCATGGGCCTATATTAAGCCATTTTGATTGCTTCATATAAGAACATTTTGCGAAACTACTGCTATATACATGTAGTATTATGCTTCATAAAAAAATCTTGAAAAAAAAAAAAAATAACGTGTTTATTTGTTTGTTTGGGTTTTTTTTTCTTTTTTTTTTTTTTTTTTTGTTTTGTTTTTTTGTTTTTGTTTTTGTAGAATAAGTACAATTCATCATATTTATTCTAGTTCCGTTTGAATTTTAGATTTTAATAAAAGTTAAATTCAGTGTACATGTATTACTAGACATGTGCAACTTCGTGATGAAGCCACTGCATGCATGTTCATGTGTTCATGTTCATGTGCGTTTTATTTCGCAGTAAATGTGGAATATAATTCCCCACGATAAATCAAAGTCCAGGCATTTTGATGTCATTGACAGCTGATTTTTTTTCAATAAAGATAGAACTCTTAAATTCATTAACCTGGTCATTGGTCATTTGCAGAATCATTTTGTTAAAACACATTCTGATTGCTCACACAAGTACTCTGAAGATGACATAAAAAAATGCTTGAATTTCTGATTGACAATATCTATGTTGTTTTTGGAGTTCCGGTCCTCCAATAATGTATTGGAATTCCTATAGGTACCAATTGCGCTCTGTTATTAGCAGTCCTAATTTTATAGTCATATAAAGCAGAAATTTTGCAAATTCTTAGGCATGAAAAGAAGAACACACTTGCTGTGGCCTTCAACTCTACATTTAGATATATCGACGACGTATTGTCATTTAACAATGGTAATTTCCATTCATATATCAATAAGATATATCCTGGTGTAAACGTTGGTTTTAATAGCGAGAAGTTGGGTTCAATTTTACCAATGTACTAATACAGGTCATGTTGCTCACAAACAAAAAAGATCTGTAACTAAAATATTTAACAAATGATTCACAGAAAAACACACATACAAAAACACAGTATAATTGAATTACAATATTATTTTATTCTGTTTCTATGACTTAATATATTCTTTCCTTGTAGATATCTGATTGAAAGCCAAATGTTGGGGAAAACATTTTTCACAGCAGGAGAAGAATATGACCGTGTGTTTTTATATCAATAAAAGTATTACTTAATAAAAACGCCTTTGAATGATTGTTTTTAATTTTTGTCCATAATGTATTTCCATACTAAGTATTGAGAAAGAACGTTTGTATATAATTATTACACTAAGGCTTTTCCAAAGTGTTTCCCACTTGGTCAAGCATGCTATTCATGCATGGATGAACCCAGTTATTTGATTGGTTACTCTAGTGAGAACTTTACTATTATAGTATTTTTAGACACTTTTCAAAATAATCCTTGAAACTGAGCAGTGTATTGACTGCGTCTAAAATTATTTCTACAAATATTTCTACAGTTTGACTTTTCTGAATTACAACCTTATGGACATTGGTCAATATAATTAACAGGTCAGTTTATTAACATTTTAACAGCATTAATTATAAGCATGCAATGTGAAAGTTATGTGAATGAGATTTGAGTAGAGAGTTATTTTTCTCTCTATTTTGTTGTTTAGTTTTAAATACATATTTTGTCAATAATCAGTCAGAATTTATTACATAAGCAGTTTAGCCACATATGAGCCACATATGCATTGCCTTTCATATGAAGATCATATGTAGATCATATGAGAATCATACGTATATACAATCATATGAGAATCATATGTGGCAAATCATATGAGAATCATATGATTACACATATGTAAATCATATGAAGTAATATACATATGATTCTCATATGAAATACCATGCATATGAGAATCATATGAATATTCGGACAATGATCATATGAGAATCATATGAAACAAATCACAAGAGAATCATATAAAACAGTATTCACTAATTTGTTCTTGTTATACTCAGGTAAAAATCAAATGAATCTTTTAACAGTGATCATATGAGAATCATATGAAACAATATTCACTAATTTGCCCTTCGTATACTCAAGTAAAATTGCATTTTCAATAATAAATATATCAATAGTTATTTTTAAAAATGTACATTAATTCATAAGAATTTGTTATCAATATTACTTATGTGTTACTAATGTTCTATTCTGTTCACCCTCCCCCCCCCCTTTCCACCCCCCCTCCCTTATAAAAAAAACATTTCACATTTTTTTTGTAATAATGCATTTCACAGACAAAATTTATAAAGAATACTTTAATTTGCTTTTTATTTCAAATCTTTTGGGTTTGGTTAATTACTTGATAAAATCAATCAAAAAAAAAATAATAATTCCGTATTTTTTCCGGACCGGTTCTGATTTCTATTGGATGAAAGTATACGTCATGTTTGACGTCACTGCTGCAGCAGAAGTGGTGGGTTTTGGAAAAAAGTAAGTAATCTTTCAACAAATTTTTAATAATTTTATGATTTTTAAAGATAATAATTTAATTCATATTGTTTAAATATCTTTTCATAACAGTGACAGGTTCGTATGAACTTATATATAATGCTCTCATCACTTGTAATTGTTGAATTAATGCATTTAATTCGTAAATCTACATAACGTTAGTGATCTGTACGCAATTTTGGATAAATTTATTTGGGAATTTTTGTAAACATAAGGCCTACAACTTACATGTTAGGCTAAATGCAATTCCTTCTGATTTTTGTTACGTACTAGTAGAAACTTTGTGCTGCATAGCAGTTGGCGTTTATGTATGTTGAGATCGTTATCAAGTCGATTCTTTCGTCAACTTAATGACAAATGTTTGTTTTATGGCCTATAGATGCATTCAACAAGTCACAGTGCTGCTTTTTCTATGAAGTCCAAAGAGCCCGAAGCTGATAAGACTGGCGATTGATCCTACAGATGATTTTGACAGACGATTGCATCATCATAATATTAAAGGTAAAAATAAATACTTGCATTAAAAAATCAACGTGTACATATGTCATGACTCCTTTATGACAAAATATTTCTTGATAATTTCTTTTTGTTCCTTTATAATCTACATTGTTTGCGAGGCTTCATCAAAAATAAATTCAACTTAATGATATAAAAGTTTTATTCAACATTATGAAACAGTTTTAATCCAGTGCACTTTTAAAATATAGAAAGTATAAATAGAATTTCCTGGCTTTAAAAGCTATGAAACTTCTTCAGGGGGGGGGGGGGTTAAATTGAATTTTTGAATTTCAGCTAAAAATAATATAATAACAGTGGCAACTTTCAAGGTACACATACATGTGCATGTGTATGTGTTGAAAGTATCCATTGAATATTCACATCTATGTATTCATTTACTGACATGCATCTATAATTTTTTCCAACACTAGAGAACCTAGTTTCAGGTAAATTGCAAGATATTTAAGACTATTAATTGAGAACCTACAAACTTGTTCTCTCTTTTTTGTAGTTTAAATTTTAATTATACTTAGAAAATATCTACTGTGTGAATATTTGTTTTTTTTAGGTTCAATACATAGTCAGCCTCTCATAAGAAACAATCCAAAGATCCAAGGCTTGCTTCAAATTTAAGGTAACTACACACTGTTAAATAGACTTTGTTATATTCTTTCCATCAAAATCTGAGATATCCTGGAATCACAAAATCTTTTTTCTGCCTATCTACTTGTCTGTAGTTTTTTTTTTTTTTTTTTTTTTTTTTTTTTTGGTCAAAAACTGAAAAGTGATATATTTTTGTCAGAATCTTCCTAATTTTTGGCAATTTGAATTAACATATACTATTTGAACATTCCAAATTCAATTGACAAAACACCTAGTATAACATATATAGCATTAGTTTTATCTTGTAATATTTACATTTGCTGTGTTTTTCAACAAAGCAAAGTGTAAAATTGATTTGAAAACCATTTTTGTGTATACTCACGCGTAGAAATATACATGGAGAAACGTGCATTAACGTGACGTAGCAAGCTTCATGAAATATGCCTACATGTACATGACAAGTTTGTGTCATTCACACACCAATAATTCACACAAAACTTAAAAAATTCCTTAATCATATCTTTGTCGGTGAATTGGGAATACATTTGTTTGCTGATGATAAGTAACTTGAATATAACTTGAAGAATTGATTTTGTAATTTAAGAATTATTTTATTTTTACATTTGAAATTTTTGTAGAGACCATTCTGTGCCACAAAGAAATTGTTCAGAAAGGGGAGAACTGGTAGATTTGCATTTTTGGTACAGTTCAAAGTGATTTTCAAAATGGTCATGGAAGATCAGGGGAGGACAACTGAAAATATTGAAAGATAAAAAAGGAAAAAGAACCAAGAAATATATGGAATAATGAAATGGGAAGGATGTACACAATCTTGTCTGAATTTGACCTGTAAAGATTTCCCATTTCTTATTTGTATGCTGGAATATCAAATAACTTGATTTTTTGTAAATTTACAATAGAGAATACATTACAAATGTTTTTGCTGATGTTTCAATTTTGCTGTGGACACTTTTATGTCAAATGGTATTTTCATACAAGTACAGGACCTAATTATGTTATTCATTTGTACATGTATACATACTACTTAATCATGTTGCTGAAATCTTAAAATTTATACTTACATTTTAGAATATGTTAAATACATGTATCAACAAATGCTACTACTTGTTTGTATATTTTCTTGTTTAGAAAGTACACTGTGAAAATAAGTTATTTCTCTTGATGAAAACAATTTTATCAGAAAGTTGTGTAAGCAATATAGGATATTGTAAAATATTTAACCAATGAAGAAAGATAACTGTAATGTAATGAAATTTTCATCTAAAGCAGAAATATCTGATTTTTAAATGTGTACAAGAATGTGAAAAATATTGAAAGAGAACACACATAAGTGTTTCATATGATTTACATATGATGCCCTTTTCATATGATTCTCATATGTAAATGACTTGAAACACACATAAGTGTTTCATATGATTTACATATGATGCCCTTTTCATATGATTCTCATATGGAAATGCTTGAAACACACTTAAACCATTCATATGAAAATCATATGTAGTTATTTACATATGATTCACATATGTGGATCATATGTAAATCATATGATTTGCTTCATATGATTCACATATGATGCCCTTTTTCTATGATTCTCAGATGAAACCAATCATATGAGAATCATATGATACTCATATGAGAATCATATGTGGCTAAGTTGCCTGTGTATAGCTATGACTGACTGGAAGGGAATATACAGATCTGAGCTAGGTTCATATACCATACATTTGGTAAGATTTGTGTTTAGTGAAGTTTGTGTATATTGTGAATTCTGTGTTGTAAATAAAATTTCATTTAAATACTATGAATAGAAATGTTGATAGTGAAAAGTAAAGTATTTTATGATGATGAATTTGCATAATATGATGCATGAAAAGACATTTATGATCCTTTAAAGTTATAAGGAAAATGGAATTATTTCCCTGAGCAAATATACAGTGTTTTTTGCTGTGTTTGTGTATGTGTGTTTGTCTATGAATCATTCTTTAAATATCTAATTTACAAAACTCTTTTGTTTGTGAACAACATGACCTGTATTAATACATTGGTGAAATTGAACCCAACTTCTCGTTGTTATTTAAGGGGGCCGACTATAGTTTTATTGTGCGAAAACTACAACAGCGAAACTCTTCATTTTTATACCATGTATAACTTACATTAACTTCAGTGTACATGCAAAGTTTGGGGGAAATCTACCATCCGGGTATTTTTGAGGGACCGTCTCAAAATACGGGTACATTTACTATAGGATTATATAGGAAAATGACAATTTTTAGCACTTTAAAGCAAATTATACAAATACTACAATAGACATTTTGTTCAAGCTATAATAATTGATGAGCAATACTATATTATACAATATATGTAAGAAACATATAATTCTACCGTCTTGTTACCAAAGGGGGCATCTCAAAATGCAAAAAATTAGCAAATTTTACTATTTTTATAGAGTATTACAAAATATGACGTACACAATGGATCCACATGAAAACATAATAAAAATATCCGAGATATTCTCAAATTTCCATTTTTTAAATTTCAAAAGCGTATGTTTATTACTTTTTCTTTAATAATATTTTTATTACCCCTTCTTTAAGAGCTACAGATTATCATAACGTCAAAAACACACTGCAACGACGTCAACCTACCTATCAATTGCAAAATCGGTTAAAAACTCATTTATATCAAATTGTAATTACATTTTTATACATATAATTTCTTAATTTTGTTTTATTTTAATAATTAAGGGAGAAAAGTTGCATTAAAACAGTAAATACGCTTCATTTTACTATGATGCGCGAAATATTGCGCAATGGAAACTATGGTCGGCCCCCTTAAACCAACATGTACATATATGCATTAGTAATTGAAAATCTATATTGTGCCGGATTTTTTAAAATACATGTTTTATGTTATCAATGATTTTTAGTACGAAAAAATGTCATTAACAGCTTAGGTGCCTATAAGCTTATATCGATATCCAGAAATGTAACTTTTCTCATACATTTCAGAAGTATTTATACTTGATTATTAAAGGGACTGAAAATAAGTCTATAAGTCAATTATACCTGAACGCCCCCGACGCCGCCACAAAAAGTACAAAAAGATTTAACAAATATGTGCTATGTAATATCGCAAATTCTAATTGATAAAAACCCTTTTATATTTTTCCCTTATACTCTCTTAGCTATATAATTATTTTCTGTTGATCTGTTATTTTGCATATTATTTACAATCGACATTTCCGACAAGACTTCCGGTTACGTGGCATGGTGAGCTCAGAGTAAACTCATTGGTATGTAAGTCTTTATTATGATTTAATATCATTATTATAATATGGTTCAAATGACTTATTAAAGAGTTTTACTAGTGGTTTTCAAACGAAGGAGGATACTTGTTTAAGAATTTTTGGTCTTGGCCAGGAGGTTTACATTTAAAGTGTTTAATCGATCAGCAACATCTTGTTCAGTGTTTTCAATTGTTACTAAGGGAGGACCAGGACCATGCTTAGGTACTGTTTTACTTTCATCAACACTAGAAACATTTGAGTCAAAATTATTTAGTGGTTCTGCTTTTCCTATAAGATGAAGTAACATCTGATCATTTGATTTTATAGGAGGCATAGGTTTATGTTTGTTTGAAAGTGTAGAGATATATTTTCTAATTCGCCACCATTTACCTGGTGGTACGTATACCTTTATTAAGCATTCGAGAAGTATGTTTTTGCTTATACTTTCTTTAGTATTCTAACAATAAAAATTACCTCATTTCGCAGCTCTCTGAAACGAAGCCATAAGTTTGGGCAATCTTTACGTTTTGCTTTTCTGTGTATACGATAACGTTGCCTTATTTTTAGACGTATACTATTATTCATGAATGTTTTATCTCTTGACCTAATAGTGACTACTTTTTCAGGTAAATGTTTATCCAAAATAGCATCATATCTATGTAAGAAATTATCATATATTTCATATATGTTTGAGGATTTAAAGACTGTGAAATCCGAATTGACTTCATTAAGATCGTTTCGATATTTTCAAAATTATTATCATCATAATTTCTTCTGGTGCGTTTATAAGCATATAGCTTGAATGTTTTATATTTCATATCAGAATTCGAACTAACTGGTGAATGAGTACTACAGAATGGAGATGCTACATACTCATTATCTAGAATGCTTGGCTTATTAGTGAAAGCTAAATCTATACATGTACCACTAGTACTTGAAAAATTTGTTGGTTCATTAGCCAAGTTTTCATAAATTACTTTGTATCATACTTTGTTTTAAAACATTGTTTCCACTACACAACATATCAATGTTAAAGTCAGGCACGTAGCATCGTTTTTGAAAAGGGGGGAGGGCAACCAGAGAAAATTTTTTTTACGTACCTGAAAAAGTAAAAAAAAAAAAGCAAAAGCTAAATTTCATCCAAAGTCGAAAATCCTATTTCGTGGCGGGGGGGGGGGGGGGGGGGGGGGAGCAGTGGACAATTTTCTCAAAGCCAAATTACTTTCACTTCTAATTTTTTTCCTACAATTCCTTAATTACACTATACTGTGGAAAAAGTGGGATGGGGTCGGGGTTGGGCAACCTTCCTTTCAATGAACATTTCCTATAGTAAAGGTAATGTTGGCCAAAAAAGTGGGGGGCAAGCCCCCCCCCCACCTGCCCCCCCCCCCCCCCGCTCCCCGGATGCTACGTCCTGAAAGTCACCCATGAGAAATACTGGGATTGATCCATTTGATACAATATCTAGTACATCAGAAAGATGCTCAAAGTAGGCTGCAGTCGAGTTAGGTGGTCGATATATAAAACCAAGTAAAATTTTCTTATTATCTTGCATATATAAATTTCACGCCAAAGAAGCACAATAACAGTTATATTGAGATCATCACTTATAATAAAATGCATATCTAGGAAAATATGAAATAGTATTCCACCCCCAAACCTATTACGATCCTTTCTAATGGGAGGATGAAAACCATGAAACATGATCTCATATCATTGGATATATTATTATCAAGGTGAGTTTCAGTAATACCAATAACATCATATTCAGACAACTCATTGTAAACAACATCAACTTTGTCGAGCAAACTGCATACATTATTATGGATTATGCTTAAATTCCGATTTTAAAAATTATTTGGTATTGGTCCAGGATTTGTTTCTAAATTACCTATTGTAAGTAAAAAACCAAATACTAAGCTATAACAATGAGCATTATTGAACGAGTTTAGAAAAGCAATTGCATGTAATTCGGCTTTGAGCCATGTGAACCTCAAGTCAGATTAGTTATATATAAGTGACAGACAACATGGAATATACAAATAATTCGGGAGACTGGTATTTAACACATAAAATAAAATCAATCATGTGTGTCATAAATTATCAATTGAGTAACTGGAAGAAATACCTGAGTCTCGACACATGGTGCACGCAGGATATTGACATGTTCAAAATAAATAATTTTTTAATATAGATTTTGAATGGATCGACAATTTCCGGAGCAGTAAACACATTTTAAAGTCGTTTACTAGCTTGGAAGACATACATATAAATCGTAAAAAGATATCCATAATAACTTGATAAAGATATACTCAGCATTTTTTTGTGCAAAGTAATTACACTGGTTCGAGAGAAAAAGAACACATGGAAGAAAAAGTGCAATTGTACAGAAGAATACAACAAAAAGGTCTCAAATGTTTGGATGAATAATAATTGAATCTAAGAATACTTTTCATGTTGTAAGAGGTACTTTTATTAGTGGAAAAGTTGTGGATATAAAATAAAATTATGCTACCATTCTTCCATATCTTAAACAATGTGAATAATAAATAGGGAATTTATTAATGAATTACCGGTAGTTTTTAATTTATAAACAAGTTATCAAAAGATTACATTTATTTTATAAATAAAGGGTTGAAAATACCGGGAATTGTGATTTATTTCTTTTTTCCTTTGCTTGTGTTTACATGTATAGTACCGACCGTACACAACCTAACAGAAAGCGAACCCGGAACGGGACCCGGGTTCACTCTCTGGGTCCGCTAGGGCTGTCCCCGAGCTAACCCGGTGCTGACACAAAGCGAACCCTCTGCGGACCCCGAGCGAATCCGAAGCGGACCCAGAGAGCGAACCCCAAATTCAGAAGCGGTCCCAGAGATCGAACGCGCGTTCGGTATTTCTTTACAGAGCTGTAAATCAGTATAAGCGATTAACCAATCAGCGCGTCAACCAATCAAAATAGCATATTGATATGTCCATTGTGATAAAAGATCGAACATGTTGATTTACTTCAATATAAATACTGTAACGTGTATGATTGGGTTCTACAAGGGATATATGTACAGTATATAGCTTTTTCTCTTACTCTGTCTGAGTTAATGATTAGACTAATAATTGTACTGCCGCTCTATCTGAGGGAAAATCACACTGTATTAAAATTTTTGTTATCTAGAGACGTGGACTGGGTATTACTACTGCACCGTATTTCTACACTAGGTTCCTTTCGATAGGAAAGAACTGAGTGTTTCAATCTTCTGCAGATTTACTGCACTCAGAACTTACCATCAATTCCCTAGATTACCTGCCACTGGTGCTTATTCTACTCTTACCCTTTTTCTTCTTCTAATGACTTCCTCTTTTATTCTTCCAATTTCAGCCGTAACTTTCTGAATGCCTGATTTCACTAAAGCATCCTTTTATATACCCTTGGACTGGTCTATTCCAAGGGTAGTGAGGTCATTCCATTATTCATTATTTAGGATCTTCTGTGCGTTTATTTAAACGCCCCTTAACCATTACAATACAAACATTTTACAAGCAAAACGTGTAAATGCACAGTGTTAATCTATAATGATAATTACAATATATTGCATTTATTTACTTTAATTCTCCGGGTTGTATTTTATATTTTTGATACTTATTTTCTCTTCAATTAAAGCAAATAATAAATTATATATTTTAATTTTCCACGTAGAATGATACATGAATATTTACATATTCATTTTCTCTAGTTCTGTCTTCCAGTATTTAAAGTCAATGGGTAAACAAATTGGGTAAATACATCAGTGAATGCGTAAAAAAAGAATCATAAATTGGTATTTTTACTGACAGAAAGAGGGGAGAAGAAAAATCGTAGGTATTTGACAATTATTGTAAAATTGTAAAATCATCTCAAGATTCTAACAGTACTACAATATTTACGTGCCCATTATTCAATGATTTTATTTCTGTTTTCTCAGTTTACTGGTTCCTTTAATTTATTCAAAATTCACATCAAAATTATTGGGTTTTTTTATTGGGCATAAAAAATTACATGTACATCTTCCTGTATATTTTTAAAAAAAAAGGAATATTGCAGCAGGTTTATAGAAAACAATTCGAGTACGGGATTAGGAGGACGACTCACAGAAATTTAAGAAAAAAAGGCTTCAGGCTTTAGTCTAATGACGGGAGTTAATACAGTTAAGATTCTCTCTCTCTCTCTCTCTCTCTCTCTCTCTCTCTCTCTCTCTCTCTCTCGGTCTTGACGTTTCCTGTATTTATTTATATTCAAATATTTAGAAATATTTTTTAAAGGAAATTTTTATTTTCTTTAATGTATGAGCGATGAAAGGGGGAGGTGTATATTATTATATTCTTAGCGGGCCGGAAAAACAATTATTATTTCTCATTTTATTTTATTTTCTTCATTCTGATTAAAATCATAATCGCTCCATAACTCTGAGCGTAAAAAAGATCTGATGAAATTTATTTTTTTAAATATCCGATAAATATTTATAATGATCTTTTAATGTGTAACTACTATAAATGAAATCTAAATATATCAAGTGTACAAAAGGTAAATGTAATTATAGATGCGATATTATAATTCACGTATTTGGTATAGATTTAAACTACGATTTTGCAGAGCTTAATGAATAACAAATATAATTTTAAAGTATACAACGCATGAATTCGAAGGAATTTTGTTTAGAGGCTAACGTGAGTTTCTCTTGTACACCATTCGATACATTGAAAATCAATTCAACACCTTTTTCTTCCTTTTTTTGTTTATGTTTCCACGTTATAACTAAAGACAAATAAATGCCTAATAACCTGCTATCAAATAACTTTGAATTTTTCAGGATCGAAATTCCGAGATCGGAGAAATCAAGAAAATCAATTATACATGTAAATTTACGTCAAATATACAGTTGAATTTTGGAAAATGTTCTCCATAATGTCACTGTTTACATGTACATTGTACATGTATCGATCGCCGCACAAACAAAAATGATCGATCCACAATTCCATTACTGTATCGGAATATACAAGGGGTGGGGTTTAGTGGCGGCGAGATTAAAGCGGGGTCCGCTTCAGGCATCAGAGCAGAAAGCGGTCCCAGAAAGCGAACGCCAGGTTCACTCTAGCGGACCCAGAGCTGACCCCGAGCAAACCCAAAGCACACCCAAAGCACACCCAGAGCTGTCCCAAAATTTCTGAAAGCGGGTCCGAAGCGGACCCCGAGCGAACCCGGGGTCCGCTTCGGGTTCGCTCTGGTGTTAGGTTGTGTCCCGTCGTTACTGTACCAGGCCAATCCATCTTATTAAATGGTATTGTAACGGGGTGGGAGCAGCACAGTCCTCTACTCCTATTGGACCGCACTCCCTCACTCTATCTATAGGGGTTGTCTTATCTTTCGTGGCAAGGCTTGCGTTACACAGCTCAACCCGAGCTCAGGAGGGCTAGTATGGCACAGTGGTTCAAAACTCAATACTCTTTAAATGTATTTCACAACACACTAAATTATCTCCCTTTAATCAATGAACTCAGATAAAACACCACTGCCCAAAACCTAAACCTCCTTTTATTAACCCGCGCTCTCTAAGTTACACTAAATTTATAAATACACGAAATCCCTCAGCTTTTCTTCTCTATTTGTCAAGCTCGTTACAACCTAGACCTAAGGAAGTCACTAAAATTCTTGAATACTTATTTATCTCATTACTCTGTTCTTTCTCTTTTATATCCCACAATTTCCATCTTGTTGGAAAATCACACTTTGATAAAACCTTGTAAATCTCTGTACTTGAAATGAGACAAAATACAGTTTTACAATTTATTACAAGAATTATCTCTCAAATAAACAATCAACAAATTCTAAACTCTGTCTCAGTCTGTCTATGTCACCTACTAGTCCTGACTTATCTGTCTAAAACCAATCTCAATGCAACTCACCAAACTCCTAATTCTCAAAACTTCCTCCCATACCTCCTGGATGAAAGTAAAAACCAATAACTAAAACCTAATCCCTTAAATCTAATCAATTCCTAACAAATTTCAAACACCAGTAATTCCTGCAAATTTCCTAAGTCTGATTTCCAGATAAAAACAGTAGCAAAATTTAGAAATACACTAGCTTCCTTAGCTAATTGTATAAATTACCTAAACAATTTCAAGTACTTCTAAAATTTAACAACAATTTACCAAAAATTCAAACAAAGCAAATTTTAACCAAGTCCAATTCTCAGCTAAAATTCACTAAAACCTGACCAAAACTTCTTATAAAATTCCACAAATATTCCAAAAGTTCTTAAAAATCCTTAAAATAACCCTGGCTCTTCTTAAAATAAAACTAAAAAGTCATTATAAACCTAAATCAATACGCCCAACCCATACTAACTCCTTACCCCTAAAACATGACTTTTCTAAACAAATCAGCCTAGCAGAAGGGCAAAAATTCCTTGAATCTCTCCCTTTTACACAACAACATGACGTAAAAGTTGGAAACTGTTGAACATGTTGGAAAACGTTGGAGAATCTCTCGTGACATTTCCCGTAAACAGCAAAGTCGGTAGAAAAATCTAATAACTACATACAAGACAACTTTTCTGAATGAAAGTAATCTCTAAATACAATCTTCAATTAGAATAAGTAAATTAATCTCCATCTAATCAACAAATAACACAATTAACTCCAAAAATCCTGAAACTATCGCAACTTTTACGATCGGGCTCGACCTACACAATTTACGACCGCCAAGTTCGTAAACAAATCTACCAGTCTATAATCTGCCGATAATTAACTGAAAACAAGTTAAACTTCAAGAATACATGATTCCATCCATAAATCTATGGTTCATCTAATACAGAAGACCAATTAAAGTCCCTGAAACATGAAGTTAGCTAAAATAATACCACAACTTTACTACTGCTATGATCAGCTGATTTCTACGTAACTCAAAACATGTGCACAAACTATTTCAACTCATTAAAATCACTTAAACTGGTCAATAATCACCTATCAACTACATGCAAAGCATAAATTAACACCTATTTCTGCAATGTCAAGTAATTATAACACATATACAAATTCATTTCAACTCTCCTACAATGTCAACAATAATCAGGTTCAATAACTCTGTATAAAACTAATCTGTCAAATCTCTGGACCGTTACACTACCCTACTCTCAAAATATTTGTGTCCTCACAAATGACTTATCTCAAGTAAATGTCAAATCTAAACATTAAGGTCAAACTGTCTACCTTACAATGTACAATCATCAATACATTATAATATTATGACATAACATCTAAAATTAGAACTTTGGCTATAATGTACACATATCAATGCTTTAATTTACCGTCCTTCATTCTTTACTAGAATAGAATATCACTTAGCACAGTTCCATTTAACACAATTCCATTTAGCAAAGTTCCATTTAACACAATCACACGCGTTTCCTAGTCCTTCTCATCAAGGC
The DNA here is from genome assembly GCF_032062105.1 of Saccostrea cuccullata. NCBI lineage: Eukaryota > Metazoa > Mollusca > Bivalvia > Ostreida > Ostreidae > Saccostrea > Saccostrea cuccullata. Next base: position 28,889 of record NW_026934082.1, on the reverse strand, counting down.
ATTGTCACGCATAAGATACGTCTTACTGTCAAGCATCACTGTCTGGTCTATCTCTGCTTGGCTCATCGTCATCACCTTATACCATCCTGGTAGTCTTCAAAGCTGTAAAACGTTTACCTTTGTGTTCTCCTTATATGGGTCCTCTGTGAACGATGGGGGTCTTGCTCCACCAATTCCCCCTTCTCCTGTCCCCTTCATGGCAAGATTCCTGATGATTCCAACGTTGGTTTCCCATTCCACAGGTAAGGATGTGGTGATGTCTCCATCATTGCCACCATGGACAGTGGATTTCACAGATGGCACTTAGTAAAGTACATTCACTGGCACTGCACCATAGCCGGTATCCTTTCCTCGACTTTGAGGCAACATCAATGTGTCAGATCCTAAGTCAAACTTCTTGGTTTCATCTTTTTCGTTTCCATGGATGATCACAGTATTCACCTCTTCCTCAGAGGAATCTGCAATGCTGACTCTTTTACCATTGTTTTCTCAACAACATTATCTGCCATTGCCACTGGATATCTAGCAGCATACTCTTCCAACGGTTCCATTATAAAATCATTTGACACTTTACAACACTCATCTTCTTCTCTATCAACAAGTACTGGTACATCCACAATCATTTCGGATTTGGTGGGAATCTGATAATCTTCCTCAGCACAGACTTTCCTAAGTCGGCTGGGTCGATGGTTCTGGATACAGGGGATGAAACAACCATTCAACAGGATGACACCCTCACTAAGTTTAATATTGGCTGGTCCACCTGGACCCTTCATCAGCACATCTAATCCCAATAAAACTTCATCTTCAATTTCAGCAACAACTAATTCTTCCTCAAACTTCAATTCCCCCAATTCAAACTGGAACTAGGCTTTCCCCATCTCTTTCAGAGGTTGGCCGTTTACACTAGTTAGCATGTAAGACTTCTCTAAGTGGGGTCGTACATCCTCAGGGATCTTCCTGTAGGCCCGGTCTGACAGCACCGTCCGGATAGCTCCTGTGTCGACTGTAAACATGACCTTCATGCCTTGAATCTTCCCTTTCATGTAGATGCCCTCACTCCTCATGAGTTGTCTTGCAATTTGTGTGATACCTTGATCACCAAGGGTGGTTACTCCTGTTGGTTGTGTTGTCTCCTGCATTTTCCTATGACCGTTATCTTTCCCTTCAGTTTGGGTCACTCCCTGGTCAACAGGAGTGACCCTCTCTAGTTTGACAACAAGTGGGTCAAATTTGGAGAGGAGCTTTGTAAGGTTACATCTCCACTTCGCTGGATATCGTTGGATCGTTGTTGATTGGCAGTACTAAGAGTACTCGGTTGGAATCTTCCCTCATTGTTATGAGTTTTCTGTTGATTTCTCTGTGGACAGCTCCTGACAAAGTGTCCATTTTGGCCACAAGCAAAGCAAATTCCATTATTTACTCTGCTTGTTTGAGGATCTGCATGTCTCCCAGGTGCTGGTAGGTTACCATTGTAAGGCGATCTTACATTTAAGTCATAAGTGGGATTTTCCCTCCTCCCTGGCTATTGGTTGGAATCAGATGATCTCTCTTTAGACTGTGTCTGTAGCTGAGATCTGATCCTTTCATCCACCAACTGATTTACCAGATTTTGAAGATCTCTTTCCTTTATGGTGATGGTCCTTTCAGCACCTGTTTGGGATTTCTGTTGTGCAGACTTCCATCTCGACGACTGCTTTTCCTCAGGCTGAACTGATTTCTTAACAGGTTTCTGCTTGACTGGAGCATTGACCTGTCTTGTGGGTTTCTTTTCCTTCCTGTCACTGTCTTCTGGATTATGGGGATATCTGGTGGTCTCCAGATAATGCACCACGTGATATACAGCATCCTCGATTGTCTCTGGCTCCTTATTCAATTCCACATAAATCCTTGTCTTCTGGTCACGAAGTCCTAAGAGGAATCTCCTTAGCAAATCCTCCTGTCTGATTGAGATGCCTCTAATTTTGTAAGCTTTGTCATACAAACGTTTAAGCTCAGCAGCATACTCCTCGGCTGATTCACCAGGCTGTTGGTTTCTGCGGGTAAACTGCATTATGTAGAGTTTGGTAGTCTCAACTTCACCAAATCTGCTTTGTAGCTCCTTCAGTAGCCGTTTGTAGTTACTTAGGACTGAGGTAGGTAACTGTCCATATGCGAACTCCCCAGCTACTCCTTGTAGCCTTGGGAGGATTTCACGCAGTTTTTCCTCCTGTGTCCAATGCTCAATATGGGCGACAGCCTCAAATCTGTTGTACCAAACTTCCCATTTTTCAGCCGTTCCTGTAAAAGCTGGTTATGGTGTAGGTCTTCTCACTTCATGTAGATCTGCCTCTCGCCTTATGTTTGGTAGTGAAGGACTGCTTCTCATTTGGACTTTAGCTCCAACGTTGATTTGTGGTCTGACAGTATTTGGCCTGTCATCTTCCTCAGATGACCCAAATTCATTTGCTGTAGTTTCATAATCTGTTTCTCCTTCAGTGACAGTCAAGGTTTCAATGTTCATCTCATAATCTGAAATCTGCTGTATCTCCTCATGATCAGATTGACTTCCCTCTCGTCTAGATTTTGTTGAGGCTTGTTGTCTCCTCTTCACCATTTTTGTAGTTAGAGATGTTCGTTTCACTGGATCTGTGGTACCAACACTCCTTGGTTGGAAGTACAAATCCTACCGGCGACGCCAAGTGTAACGGGGTGGGAGCAGCACAGTCCTCTACTCCTATTGGACCGCACTCCCTCACTCTATCTATAGGGGTTGTCTTATCTTCCGTGGCAAGGCTTGCGTTACACAGCTCAACCCGAGCTCAGGAGGGCTAGTATGGCACAGTGGTTCAAAACTCAATACTCTTTAAATGTATTTCACAACACACTAAATTATCTCCCTTTAATCAATGAACTCAGATAAAACACAACTGCCCAAAACCTAAACCTCCTTTTATTAACCCGCGCTCTCTAAGTTACACTAAATTTATAAATACACAAAATCCCTCAGCTTTTCTTCTCTATTTGTCAAGCTCGTTACAACCTAGACCTAAGGAAGTCACTAAAATTCTTGAATACTTATTTATCTCATTACTCTGTTCTTACTCTTTTATATCCCACAATTTCCATCTTGTTGGAAAACCACACTTTGATAAAACCTTGTAAATCTCTGTACTTGAAATGAGACAAAATACAGTTTTACAATTTATTACAAGATTTATCTCTCAAATGAACAATCAACAAATTCTAAACTCTGTCTCAGTCTGTCTATGTCACCTATTAGTCCTGACTTATCTGTCTAAAACCAATCTCAATGCAACTCACCAAACTCCTAATTCTCAAAACGCAGTACAGTTAAGGTGAGCAATGGAAATATTGACTAAATTTTGTATTTAAAAATGTATTCGTAATCGGGATGGCGATTTTTTTTAGTACATTATTTATATCGGATAATTGTAATTATTATTTATAACTACATATCGAGGACGATTATATTTTATATTTAGACTAGTCACGTGATGCGTCAGTCACGCGATTTTAGCACATTGACTTGAAGTATTGATGTTACATATAAACATCACTAGTGCAAGGGCATAACCAAGTTAAATTTCCAAATAAAGTATGTAAATATTTTCAACACATATTGTAGTTTCTAAAAAGTGCTGCGATCCTGTCTAAATTCTGCAATTTCATTGTTAAAATTAAACTTGTATGACCGAATGCTGTATTTTTTCCTGGTCAGCGGCATGAAATATTGATATAATTAAATTGTTTTAAAGATTTCATCAGGATCGCAGCACTTTTCAAATACCTTAATAGTTCTATAGTTGAAATGTAAAAGCTTACTTTGATCCATAGAGTGTATGCCCTTGCACTAGATCGATTTATTAAGACCCCCCACATTACCCTCTGATGTACTTGCATTAAAATATACGGCAGTGTCAATTAAATACGTAATGTACAGAAAATATATAAATAAAATAGTGAAGAAGACATTAAATCCAAATTATTGGCCCATGGAATATCTGTTAATAATATTTTATTTAATTAGAGAGTACATATTTTGTTGAGAAAATATTACTTGATCTGTCTCTCACTGCATACAAACTACGTCACGTTGTAAGAAATGACGTCATATTGACAAGTGTATTGCAATCAGTGACTTGTTTATAACTTGTCATGTGGGATTTAACTAACGACAAAACAACACGCTGTAGTAAGATTTTATGTAGTTTGATGATTTCTTACTGGTTAAATTAACAGATACACTCATTTTGTGGTATTTTAAAGAAATGTTGTATGACGTATATTGTGTATGATGTCATAGTCAAGTTTTCCCGTACAAATTAGGCTCCGCCTCCTTTTTGTAACCTTAACTGTGCTGCGAACTTCCTCCCATACCTCCTGGATGAAAGTAAAAACCAATAACTAAAACCTAATCCCTTAAATCTAATCAATTCCTAACAAATTTCAAACACCAGTAATTCCTGCAAATTTCCTAAGTCTGAATTCCAGATAAAAACAGTAGCAAAATTTAGAAATACACTAGCTTCCTTAGCTAATTGTATAAATTACCTAAACAATTTCAAGTACTTCTAAAATTTAACAACAATTTACCAAAAATTCAAACAACCAGCAAATTTTAACCAAGTCCAATTCTCAGCTAAAATTCACTAAAACCTGACCAGAACTTCCTATAAAATTCCACAAATATTCCAAAAGTTCCTAATAATCCTTAAAATAACCCTGGCTCTTCTAAAATAAAACTAAAAAGTCATTATAAACCTAAATCAATACGCCCAACCCATACTAACTCCTTACCCCTAAAACATGACTTCTCTAAACAAATCAACCTAGCAGAAGAGCAAAAATTCCTTGAATCTCTCCCTTTTTATACAAGAACATGACGTAAACTTGGAAACTGTTGAACATGTTGGAAAACGTTGGAGAATCTCTCGTGACATTTCCCGTAAACAGCAAAGTCGATAGAAAAATCTAATAACTACATACAAGACAACTTTTCTGAATGAAAGTAATCTCTAAATACATTCTTCAATTAGAATAAGTAAATTAATCTCCATCTAATCAAAAAATAACACAATTAACTCCAAAAATCCTAAAACTATCGTAACTTTTACGATCGGGCTCGATCTACACAATTTACGACCGCCAAGTTCGTAAACAAATCTACCAGTCTATAATCTGCCGATAATTAACTGAAAACAAGTTAAACTTCAAGAATACATGATTCCATTCATAAATCTATGGTTCATCTAATACAGAAGACCAATTAAAGTCCCTGAAACATGAAGTAAGCTAAAATAATACCACAACTTTACTACTGCTATGATCAGCTGATTTCTACGTAACTCAAAACATGTGCACAAACTATTTCAACTCATTAAAATCACTTAAACTGGTCAATAATCACCTATCAACTACATGCAAAGCATAAATTAACACCTATTTCTGCAATGTCAAGTAATTATAACACATATACAAATTCATTTCAACTCTCCTACAATGTCAACAATAATCAGGTTCAATAACTCTGTATAAAACTAATCTGTCAAATCTCTGGACCGTTACAGTATCAACACCCGCGGTTTCAATCGCCTTAGAGCAGAAAATTAGTGAATGTTATTTGGGTATATACGTATCAGCGTTTCACATCATTGAACATGCTGGTCAACAATGACCCTAATTTCAATCTACCGGTATGTAATGCAAAAATAAAATTGATAAATGAAATGTGTATGAATTTCTTTCAGGGTTAATTGATTTTGAACATAATCTGAGGGTTCCAATTTGGTGATTTACAGATGTACATTATAACATTGACAAATATTTACATTCAGTGTAATTTTACTCATGAAATCCATTAGAAATCCACGACGTTCAAATTTCTATAACACACGCGATACCTTATCACCGAGCGTTAGAATACACAATAGAAAATATATACATTTTCAGTACTCTAGGAACACCAAAATGTACAATGTTTTATTTCAATTAATTTAATTAAAAACAATAACCCTAAAAATTATCGTAAAAATTAACGTAATGACTAATGTGAGTTAAGAATAAATTTGTCACTTTTTTCCTCGCAATGTTTTTTGCGTTATTTATCTTTGTGACGTCATTTAACGTCATTGACGTGAACGGCTCTTACATCTATTCACAACGGCAGTTTGAAGGGCACTAAATTCACATTTAAGGGGACGAAGGACGCATGGTCACGTGACTCAGTTTCATTACGTCATTATCTCTTATTAAATATGTATAAAAACCAGATTGAAACCACAGTGTTTGGAAAAAAATTACTATTTGTTTGAGTTCAACATCTTGTATAAAAATATCTAAAAACATTTAAATTTTCTTGCAAATATTTCCAACGAGTCGCTGACGTCATAGTGGATCTTAGTACAGTAAGATTATATACAAGGTAGAACACGGGTAGTATAATATCATAATCAAAGTACTGAAAGTACTGATAGGCGGAAGCATGATTGCAAGTCCTCATGTGGTTTTTGGTTTGAACATATTTTATTGTTTTGATGTTATAACAAAAGGATTGGACACAAGTTCTTAAAAACTTAGAACGTCCTCTCCTTTAAAAGTCCTCATGTGCAAAACTTTAGACACATATTAGAAGTATAATATCTATCTTAAGTGTGGGGGGTGTTAATGAATATTTTGAAGGATTTTTGAATCTAAAGAACAAGAATTAACAATATGTCTCCCTTTTGAAGTGGAGAGATGAGAATAGGTGAAGTCAATAGCAATTTGATCATTTTAACATTTATTTTTGTAAAGTATAACAAGATAAAATTGAAATGCAAGTTGCAATTATACATAAGATTTGTAATGTATGGTTTTTGGGAGCAAGAAATGGATAATTATTAAATTTCACACAAAAATAAGTATTAATGAGTAATAGAAAACAATAAAAATTACAACTGCTTTTGATTTTGTCTGTATATTTAGCTGACATATTACCAATGAAACAAAGTCTTGTTAAGTTGCAAATCAAATAATGATGCAACATACATAGAAGGCCTTAAATAGATATACAATGTGCTTGTGATTCTATAAAATGTCTTGATTCAATACACGTATGGCCCAGGTAGATCAAATCACAAGTCTCTAATTCTGATTAGAGGTGAGCCCTGTGTCATGATGTCCACAATAAATGGATATTTTTCAAGAGAGCTCCTACCATGGCAGACCCTTGAATGCAAGACAATATTTTTTTTATTCCTGTGGTAAACTTGTTTTTCGGGATCGTAAAATATTGGTACATGCATCCTTATATCAGTAGTGTTTTCTTTTCTGGAGATTGTCTCCACCATTCTCCTGACAACTGTCTCTTGTTAGAATTTTCTACAAAGTGAACAAGTGAAAACAAAATAAAGAATATCTCATAATTGACTGCCGTCATGAGAAAAGGGCCCTTATCTTTTGACGTCACAATGCTCAGAAAACGACGTCAAAGTTGCGGTATTGTAAACACGCAAGCAAAAAAAATTGTCAAATGCGTTTCGTGATCCAGACATAAAATTAGATTTCAAAGTGTAACAAAAAATTGAAATTTGATGCGGACATTTTTAATAGGTATATAGTATGATATTTGTACTATTTAATACGTGAATTTTTTCATAATTTTGTTGAAGTACATGTATATACATGTAACTTGATGTTGATTGATATGCGACATTTGGACACGCACCTTACTAGGAACAGCGATTAAAACTATGTATATTCATGACGAAATTAAAAATGCTGCATATTATTTGTTTTTGAGAAATTTCCAAATGCTTGATTTTGAATTCATGTTAAGAAGTCTTAATATTAAAAGGTATATTCCATATACATGTATATGTTTCTCAGAGAGAGAGAGAGAAAGAGAGAGAGAGAGAGAGAGAGCGAGAGGTTTATATATATATGCACTTATAGTATTACCATTCTTATAAGCGATACTTTTTTTTCTAAAAAATATATACCATAATTTAGAATGTATTTTAATTTTAATCCATAGTGAATCATACTGATGTACCCCGATAGCCAGCCCACTGTGAACTGTCGATTTTTAAATGTGTGTAAAAAAAGGGGGGTTGGGGAAAAGTAGACAAGCCAACAAAAATCTCCGAATAAAAAGATAACCGGTTAAAGTTCAAGCAGAAAAAACTTAACCCCTGTGTGACTGGATATATATTCTGGTAACCTTCTACATCAACAATGAATAATTCTATACTAAATCAACAGTAAGAAAATACGCTAAGGGAAAAAAGAAAAAAATACGGGGAGGATGGAGATGCCATGAAAATTTTGCTAAAAATAAATTTTGTTTACAAAAAATAATTAAAAATGATGCAAAAAATACATGTTTCAATTTTCTTAAGTTATTCCGATGAAATCCCACTCGAAACTGAATTGCAATATGTATAGGAATTAATTACAGCTATTGTAGACTTTTCCCAAAAACATTATACCAAATTTTGAAGAAATTAACAATTTAACATCAACAGTGATAACATGAATGAAGATATTTATAAACCAGAAAAAAAACCCACTATAGATGAAGCGAAAAGATAGCTGTAGTGTAGCTTTCCGAAAAACCGGCAGACCGGAGAGCTACAGTGCCACCAAGGTTCAAACTGTATATCTATTGGGGAGGTCAACATTACCGCTACATTGCCAAAAATTTCAACTCATTACCGCTACATTTTGTCAGATTTTCGACCGATCATTACCGCTACATTTTTCCAGCAAAAAACAACTCATTACCGCTACATACTGAATCAGCCAAAAACAACTCATTACCCTACATATCGATTTAGCCAGGTAGTTCGGTTTACATGAGTTCTAATCAACAGAATTCACTCACTATCTAATCAGAATGAGTACATATATAAAAAAAAATCTGCAGTGGGAATCTAATCATTTAGTGTCATCTGAACATTATGACCACCATTGAGAAGTTTGTTACAAATCGAGGGAATACCGGCTTACTTAGTGATTTTTTTTTTATATATTTTGAAAAAAATAAGACTTTAAAAAACTCAAAATTGTGGAAATGCGTTGAAAAGAGTTGCAAAAGCAGCTGCAAAACAGACCTCGACGAATTATAGTAAACCTATCCTGTTCAAAGTCCTACTTTCACCTCCCCGTGGTGAGCAGGAGGAACGGGTCTTATGCATGTACATTTATAGGTTGTACTGTACACGCATAAGTGGCCTCCTTACGAAAGAAGCAATGTAGCGGTAATGTATACTTTTTTATGTAGCGGTAACGTAAGGTTTTTTGTAGCGGTAATGACAATGTAGCGGTAATGAAAATTTTGAAAATGTAGCGGTAATGATACGCACCCATCTATTGCGCACAAAAAGTTGCGCTTAGTTCTGGATTAATTCTTCCAAATTCTTACCTCAATCGCAAAAAAGATAGATTTAAAAGGAAATATCTTACTCCTCTATAAATTACTCTCGTAGTTGACATCTGCACAGCTACAGTTCTGCAGCTAGCGAAAAGACGTACAAATTTCTGGCTTATGTCAGATATAGCTACATTTTTTGAGAATCCCTGATAGAGCTTAAAGTATAAGTGACAAGTGGTTATGGTGTAATTTCCAAAAGTTATGAAAATGTTTAAAATCATAAACCACTTCAAACCTTAGACAACAAAGAAGTCTAATTTTTAGAATGATGAAAAAGTAAATTTTTAGCACTGGTGATGTCCAATGGGAAAAAAAGTACTTTCGTTCAAAACTTAATGAGTGTGAAACATATTTCATTGACTACTCAATTCATGATATGAAGTAAATTAAATGAAACTCTTTTTACGTTGAAATCTTCAACTCTGATACATGTACATGAATCTAAATATCCCGTATATCACGACATTTATTGGATCTCCGTTGAAATCGAAATACTGAAGTTTATATCATGATCCTGAAATGACTCTAAGGAAAGGAATTGATAAATAAACTCAAATATTTCTGCATTGAAAGAAAAATACTGTCAATATTACAGTCGCACGCAAGTAGTATCGGGGAGGGGGGTACATCGAAAGTCCGTTTGCCCCCCCCCCACCCACCTTTTCTTGCAGCATAGTCAAATTAGTGCACAATAGAACAAACGCAAAGTATTATGTTTAATTGAGAAAAATTGAAACTGCAAAAAGTCTGATCCATCCCTAACGGCGAAATTGGATTCGAGTTTGGACAATCCCCACTCTTTGGTTTTTTTGTTTTTTGTTGGTTTTTTTTTTTTTTGTGGTTTATCAAATTTTTATTCTACATGTCCCCCATCCTCTCTTCAAGATTCTACGTCATTGAGTTGTAGGGAACAGGCGAAATCGTACTAGTCATATATATTTTTTTTTATTTCGATATATCGAAAAAGTGGTACATTGTACATGTATGTTTTGAACTAATAACTAAGAAAAAATGGATAAGAGCGTTAGATTATAACCTCATATAAAATACATAAACGTGTGTTGGACGAAATATTTCATTATTGGTTAAGACAGTCGCATCGAAATGTGAAAATTTTTATTAGGTGTCAGATTAGTCAATGTCACGGAGGGAGATGAATAGATGACCTTTCCTGGCCGTATAAAAATAATACAAATGTTATGTTCAAGTGAAACAGGGTAAAGGTGCCTCAAATTAAAAAAAAAGTGAATGTGCAGAAATATGTGTGACCGATTTAAATCGTGATTTACTTTAAAAAATAAGTATTTTCAATTTTAGGTATAAGTTCAATTAAAGGTACAGTATATAAACCATTCATAAGAAAATCCTTTGACATCATTTGCCTCTTTATTATATTTTTACGCCATAACTTAGACAGGCGAAGAAAATGATTTGTATGAACAATTGAATTGAAACATTTTTGACAAAATCTTCAAAAAAGTAAACTTAAAAAAAATCCGCTTGCATGAAAGAAGCGAACATGAATTCAATTCATGCATTCAATTTTTTTTTTTAACGGAATAACAAGTTTACATATCTTGGTGTATATGCATTTATTTCTCATTTTTCGGTGATACAGAAATTATATGGTGTTTTGATCCTATCCTAACAGATATAGGGAAAAAAGTTACGTGTGTGTGTGATGGTGAGTGAATTTTAATGACTGATAAGAAATTCATTTTCTTTTTAATATCGGGATGGAAGTGCTTTTCCTGCGTGGGGAATGTCCCGTTTTGCGCGCGGTGGCCTTCTGGAATTCTCTCTCTCCCCTCTCTCTCTCTCTCTTAATGTTTGAGTGTTACAAGTGCTTTATATATATTATAACTTGAGTAGATTATTTTAAATCAAAAGAATAATTCGTATGGATTTAAAAAGTACAATTTTAAATTTTCTTACTGAATATATTATAACATTTCCTAGATTTTGTCTAGACTCCCATCCCCCCTTTAAGACATTAGGAGATCTGCACTGGGTGAAAAAAGTGGTTTCCCATCATGGGAAATTTTATGGAAACCACATGGAAACCTCAAGTTTACATCATGTTTCCCAGTGGTTTCCGTAGCGGATGCTAGGTTATTCCGCCAAGTTTCCGTGACACGGAAACCCCCTACGCTCCGATTCCATAAGGTATCCCGAACCACGGAAACCTCTGTAAACCTGAAGTTTCCCGAACATCCATGTAGTTTCCCGTAATGGGAAACCTGAAGATTCCACAGGTTTCCAGAATCAGGAAACTTGATGGAATCGGAGCGTAGGGGGTTTCCGTGGAATGGAAACTTGGTGGAATCTTTAGGTTTCCTTTTACGGGAAACTACATGGAAGCTCGGGAAACCTCATGATTCCTAAAGTTTCCTCGACTCAAGAAACCATATGGAATATGAGCGTAGTGGTTTCCGTGGAATGGAAACTTGATGGAATCTTAAGGTTTTCTTTTATGGGAAACTACATGGAAGCTCGTGAAACCTTATGATTCCTGAAGTTTCCTTGACTCAGAAAACTATATGGAACTTGTGTAGCACTTTCTGTGTGGCGGAAACTTGGTGGAATTATCTGGAGTCCCATTCCTGGTGGAAATTACTGGGAAACTTGAAGATTCCCTAACTTTTCTAAAGGAAGCAATGTGAAATAATGCGTATTCTTTTAAAAATCTATCAAAAAAAATTATTACATGTAAAAGAAAAAAGCATTACCAATTTATATGTTTAATAATTCATTTGATGTACAAAAACTGTAACTGAATTTTTCAATGATATCAAAATATTAAACAAATTCATATATCTTAGATAAACAATGGAACAGTCTTTCACATTTAAGTCCATTCATAAGGGTCATTAAGTACTTCTTTCAACATCAGTTTCCTGGTTTTCTTCACATCACCTATGATCTGCAATATTCATTCAAAATTATTATATGATGTCAGAATTATAATGCTTGAATATAACTTAGAAATCTGAAAGATCAGTCAATGTCCTTTAATATACCAATATCAATAATTACTTTCCATGACCATGATACATATGATTTCAGCATTTAATGTATCTCTTTAATATTTAATGCTTTATGATAAGTGAAAAAAATAACATAACATAAATAATGTTTTCAGCCTTATTATGTCATTGAGAATATATTACTACATGTATCTCATACTAAGAACCCTGCTTTAAGTTTGATAAGTTTGAGAGAAAACATACCCTTTAAAATAACAAAAATATTAGGGAGAGATTTTTTTTTAAATTTTGATATTCGACCTAGAAATTGGTTGAAGATCATTGCAGACCCTCCATCCCATTGCACAAAAGCTAGATTACACCAGGGGAGATAAATACTCTGGACTACGATCATTTTAAATAAAGATATACAGTAGATTTTGATACTGACCTTTGACCTAGAAAATTAGTCCAAGGTCACTCTTCATCCTCTATCCACAGGCTCTCTGTAGTTTAAGTTTGAGAGAGAAATATGCACAGAACAAGTGATTTCAGATGGAGTGATGGGTAGACACTGTCTAAGGGCATCCACAGAACAGGACCTAAAAATAATGCAATATATATGTATTACAGTATATATACACATGTACTTGTATGTTAATGATTTATCATATGCTGCATTGGACACATATGATTTTATCATGGTTTAAGTATACATGTATCTTATGAGTAATTTTATACCGGTATTGCATGTACGCTCAGTTTATTTAAGAAATAAATAACAAGTTTATAAACTTCAATGGGAGAGATACCACAAATGTATATATAAACAAGTAATTTAATTTTTTTTTTTTACATATATTGACCAACATTATTTACATCCATTCATCATGTTCATGAATTGGCTGATCAAAATTCAGTCAGTTTTAGATCTATATGATACACCACAAAGGACTTTCACATTTACAAAATTTATTCCCCTTCGCAGGGTCAATCTGGGGTCAACCGGCTTAAGACGCTGTTTTCCCTCTTTAACCGTATCAACTTTGAGGGACAATATCTTAGAAATAAAATCTGTATGAACATATTCATTATGATTTTCATGTTCCCCCATACTCTGGCAATACAGATATAGATCGTAATTGTCCAATATTTTTGAAGATTGAAAATATTAACAAGTAACTTACAAAGGACAAAGTGGGGAAAATGAGCGATACGCCGACAATTGGAGAAAACTCTTAGGAATGTGAAATTCGTCTATTGGTGATGACAATTCCTGTTTTAATGTCACTGAAAAATTAAGAGACAATAAAAATTTAAGCCCTATTGTCATACACGCATGCTGTTTTTTCATCCATATAACCTTTTAGTATCATAAAATTTACCAAAATTTAATACTTCAAATAATTTCATTGAATAGCTATAAAATAAAGGAAACTCTAAAAACTTAGTGACTTGCAGAAATTATTCCTTGAAGAGAAAAAATCTATCATATTTCATATAAATATGTGCATAATGAGCCTTTTTTATTCATTTAGAACATATGGTATGTGCCTCATTTCCCCAAGAAATTTTCAAAGACAATGGACTATCTGTAAGCAGAAATCATTGCTGTTTACTTACATTGGAAAATTTATGAAAATAATTAACTTCCTATTTTTTTTATTTTAAATAATGCTAAAAATAATTTAATCTATTAAAAATAATCTAACTGACTGTAAAATAACATTTTTCATAATCTTAATCTATGGGCAGATCACTCTAACTTCATAAAACTACCTGATATTAAAGTAGAACTCTTTAGTGTGCAGTCTTTAGAGCTTCCTTTAAGTAATCAAAATACTGACCAGCAAGAAATCAGTTAATAAGCATTTCCTTTTTTTCATTCAAATTTTTGGAGAGATCTCAGAGTTTTTTTCCTGTTCAATTCAGGTTCAAGACGATAAAGTTTTATTGAAGTGTATGTATTAGAGAACTGCTTGTATGTCAATCATAGCAATACACACATAACATGGAGGGGGCAAATTGTTTCAGCCCTAGCTTTTACATAAAACTTCTTGTAGCTCACAGCTGATATACCACAGTTCAGTATTTAAATAAAATTTAGAATCTTTTTTTTTTTTTTTCAGGCAATTGTCATATACATACTAATCATGAATGAATTACCACTTACCAAATGACCACATCCTGAATCATCATACATTTTCTATAATTTTATCTCACTGGTTTTCTTTTAAAGTCACACAGTTTTCTTCTCTCTGAAATGATAAATTATGTCCAGGTAGTATTGCATTCTAATTTAAACTAATTATGTATTAGCATTAGCAACAACCAGGATGGAAGAAAAAATAACCAGAAGTCTCTGTCGAGACTGTAGCTCTACTGGTTTGTACTTATCAAAAACTGATGCACAGAATTATGTATCTTAGTATAGTCTACTTGTGTGCCAAGTTATATTGAAATCAGACTAAAATTTAAGGAGGATTAGTGTTTGCAGACAGACGGACAGACAGACAGACAGACGGACGCATTACTATCGCATAAGCTCTTCTGGTCTCTGACAAGTAGAGCTAAAAAACAAGATGTGCTTGTGAAACACAGCAACAAAGTTCGAAAATGCAATTTTTTTAGCATAAAAGTCACAGTCAAGATCACATAATCATTGTCCTTGTTGCCATTTGAAAGCACTTCATTAGTGGAGTATGCATACTAAATATGAAGCCACTATCTCGTATAGTTCTAAAGTTATGGTGAAGGTTTAAGTTGACAACAGACACTCAGACAGACACACAGATATACAGTTATGGCAAAAGTTTGGACATTATAACTTGGTATACACACAGCCATTTCGAGGTATCAAGGGTAAAATTCACAGCACAGCGGGACTGCATTTTGACTTCGAAGGATCAAGGGTTTCGAGAGATCAGGAGTTCGAGAAATCAAGAGCAAATCTGCTTAGTTATATAGTGGAAAAAATCGGGACAGGAGACTCACTTCAAGCGATCAAGAACTTCCGAGAAATCGAAGTTCAAGCTATCAAGAGTTACCTGTATATACAGATATAAGAAGCATCTTATTATTTGCAATTTTGACCTAATGACAGCTAAATCTGTTCAGTAAGACAATACTTTGTAAATGTATGTAAGTAGTTTTATTGTGCATGATTATTTACTTATTTTCTTGATCTTCTCAACTTGAAGTGTTCTGTATTTTATTACCAAGTTTGTAATAAACATAATGAAACATAACCTTTTCCACATCACATCCTGTATCAGACCTTTGACCAATATCAGCCCTAGGGCCTCTGTCCCTCTGGCTGATATTGGTGTCTCGGGCTAGAATGTGATAAGGAAAAGAGTATGTTTTATTCGCTATACATTGTCCTACTCAGGTCAATAATTGTGAAAAAACTGATAATTCAAGCTGATGATTCATTTGCATTTCTTGACATACTATCAATATTAATTCACTATTAGGCTTTTCTTTTTTTACATCTTCATCTCAACAGGTTAGACATTACAAAAAAAAAAATCTTTTGAGTCGTAAACTATTTCAATAAACAATAAAACAAACCTTATATTCTCCCTCACTTCGTTCGTCCGAATATAAATTAATGAAGTGCTAAATGAATAAAACACAACACATGTTAAGTAGGAACGCTGCTCGCTAGTGCTTTTATTTAATTCTAATACATAACCACTTTATGAAACCAACTGTATAGCCCAACTTCATTACACTCCATTGCATTACTATCCTCCATATTTCTTAATCTTTAAATCCTAGCGAGCAAGCTTAGAGTGCCGTGCTACCGCATGGCCTTACTATTTATACCCCAAATAACCACGTGACTTCAGAAGAAAACTTTTCGAACACATACCGCACATTATTTTAATTATCTCTTCAGAAAAGTGGACAGGCTTTCACCTACATTCACTTTTTTATGTATATTTTTCCTCCATATCATCGTCATGCATATGATTACCGTCTTCCTTGGAAGACGGTATTGTATAGTTGAAGTTTTTTACAGTCTTCGGACTATGCACTTCCTCTCTTTTGTGATTGGTAGAAAATGCATGATGAGAAAATTTTCAATTATTTCATTGGTTGAAATGCTGTTCAAGGCAAGGGAGATAACTTTCTGATGATCTAATTTTCGTACGACTTAACAATTTTGCAAGATTTTCAATCTTTAAAAAAATGACAAAACGAACAACAAAATCAGCAGTAATTAATTCCTAATAACATGATTTTTTGTATAGCAAAAAATAAAAAGATCTCTTTAACTTCATTATAAATAAAATTTGATTTTTATTGCTTGCAGGCTTTACAATTTGTTATTATTCTTTTCCCCTTTCTTGTTTGAAGAAGGAAATGAAATCAGCCGAGGTTTGCCGAAAGCTCTCGGCGAATCAAAGTTTACGGAGATGACCGAGCGGCAACCGTGGTAGGGCTAATGCCAGTAAAAAGCTAATGTAGAAATACAAAATCAAGAAATTCAAAAGAATTATACGGCCTGATAGGTGTAGATCAGTTTACAGTTTAAGATTCAGTTTACAGTTTAAGATTGTTGCTAAAGACGGGAAGCTTTTTAAAAAAGCTCTACTTGTTAAGGTTATGCTATTTGCTACAATCTATTCCAACTGTTCTGATGAGGATATCCTTCATGAATAATCGGATAAGCTGAGATTGAAGACACTTTTTGTAAAAATATCGATGCTTTTATCAAAGTTTTGGACCAAAAATATTTAATTTATACCTTGTCATAAGTCGTAAGTTCCAAAAAACAAGAGTTGGCTATCCGAAAAGTCAGAAAACACATGTATTAAAACCGGATATTGTACAGTCTGAATTTAACTACGAAACCATGCTCGGTGTAACTATTATCATCCGGATAATTTGAGCGGGGTTAAAAATATTTTTTTTTTAATTCCGAAAAGTATTCATTTATATATAGAGAGAGAACATACATATGGAGCATACATTTTAATAAACATGATAAAAGGCCGGCCATAAAAGGCGAAACGTTGCCATTTTACAACATACAGCATGCACATGCACGGTGCCTTTGGGGCCTCCATTATCTAAGTTATGCTCTATCACTGTCTCAAATTTTTCTCTCTCTCTCTCTCTCTCTTTCTCTCTGCAATATATACACTTAACAATTTAAAACTTAGGTATCCAACTTTTCAAAATGGCGTCAGAACAAAAGTTGCCTCCGATGGTGAAGATTTGTTGTTGCCAAATATTACAACTATTTACCGTAAAAAGTTAACAAAAATATACGTACACTAATCCTTCATCGTTGACCATTGCATTTATCACAGTCTTAAAGACACTGGGTGGTGAAACCATCTTAACTTTTCACATTTACCAGCTGCTTACACCTTCTTCTTCGTCCTTCTCGATCCTCCAAAAATGGCGCCTCGGGAAATTGACCAATGAAATAAAGCGCCTACAGAGCGATGCAGGATGGGAAATATAAACTGTTGAGATCTTATATTAGAATTTAATTAAGTTTTCCCCTTTTCATGGAATAAAGAGAGGGGCTCCTAAATATTTTTGCCGATATGATGTGTAGGCCTAGTATATTTAGAAAAAAAAGCGGTTAAATACATGAGGCAAGAGCAGAAAACAAAATGTTTCTTGCTTGA
Organism: Saccostrea cuccullata; assembly: GCF_032062105.1. Taxonomy (NCBI): domain Eukaryota; kingdom Metazoa; phylum Mollusca; class Bivalvia; order Ostreida; family Ostreidae; genus Saccostrea; species Saccostrea cuccullata. The sequence continues at coordinate 10,857 of NW_026934082.1, read as the reverse complement.
CACCTCAACTTATTTGTCTTCGGGATATGGGTTTCGGGGCTTGGTTGTTTTTAGTGGCCGTCCTTGCTGAAAGTACCCCCACCCCCCCCCCTCTCCCCGCTTCTTTTAACTGTTACATGTATGATTATAATTTATAATGTCACACCAAAAGATGTTAAATTTTTAAAAGCACATTTTTTTTTTTTTGTGAACTTTCCACAGGAATCCTAAAAGGCATGAAAATGAGCTACAATTATAATATGATTATCAAGAACAGTTTTTTTTTATTTCAATAGTGATAATTGAAAAGTTCGGTGATTAATAATTCATTGCTAATAAATTGTTGTGTTTTTTTTTTGGGGGGGGGGGGGGGATTAAATTACTAATTGAACTCCCTCCTTTTCGGGGTTTAATTAGATTTTGAGCCTGCTATCAATATTACTGGTGGACCTGCTAGACTTTTCTCTAATTGCTACATGTACATTGTACTTTAAACTCCTTGACCTTAAGCTAAAAAGAATTCCCACATCATTTTAACAAGTAAAATTGTTAAATGAATCAGAATATGTTGAAATCCTTTTTCTTAGGAGAGTTATATCTCTAGGTGGAACAAAACTAACATCTTATCAAAGGCAGGAAAATATAACAGTTACTGTATTTTAATTCAGTATTTTAGTCGTGATTGGTATAAGTAAAGTCATGGGAAAGATTATGTCGAAAGTCATCTATACTCGTTGATGTGCAGGGCTGTTCTTATGCATACAGCTTTAGCTGGTCCCGCCCTGTATTTCTTTAATGTTTTTTTTTTTCGTTAAGAAATCTGGTAAGGTATGCTAGTAAAAATAAAATCCCGGTTAGTTTATTACTCTAACGGAAATTACTTTCCTACAGGCCTGAAGACCAAGTCTATTAGTCACGCAAGTTTTTTTTTAAAAGAGTAGCATGTCGGCGAATAAAAATAAACTAGTGTACAACATAGATAAAGAAATGTTTGTTAAAGTATTGACAAACTTCATACCTTTATAGAATGAAATCAACAAAAAGTGCACAAAAATACAATCGTGACAATTATACAATGAATTAATTATACAATTAATTCTTTTAATAGATTGCCTCAGCATGCACTACTTTAAAATCCATTGTTCTTAAGGAAAACAAAATCATGCAAAATATTATAGACTTTTCTTTATCTAGAGCAATGGCCTTTGGAGAAAAAAAAATGGCTGAAATTTTAAAGTTTGTTAGATATAATGTATTGTGCATTTAGGACCTTACATTGTAATTTCATGCGAAAAGTGCAGGCGTTTACTACACGGGGATCTGCGTACATATTTAAACAAAAAAAGGAAAGAAAAAAAAAAAACGTTTTATGTGATGAATTATATTATAAACATTTATCTAATAAATGTCTTTGTAGTACGTTAGATTATAAATTTCACACAAAAACCCATCAACAATATTGAATACAGTTTTGATTTCACATTGATCTATTAACGTCATTCTGATTTAATATATTAATAATTATACACGATGAGAATTACGATCTATTCAATACCTATAGAAAATTATTTAATTTCTTTAAGAGGATAGTTTTATTTTAAATCAGTAATGAAAATTGAAATAAAAATTCTAAATAGTTTGTTCTTTCATTGAACTTCTTAAATGTAGGTTATTTTATAAATATGTTCTCTTGTATAACTTTATTTATGGAATATACAATTTTTTAAATGATAAAAGAAACACGAATCATCATCTTAATTTAAAAGAATTTTCGGTCGGAGACTGTGTGTGTACATGATCGACAACAGCCCATTGTTCCCTTTAGGTACAAAACCGTCTCAATTCACATAGAATATACAAAAAATACACAGTGACAGGTGTCTTCGCAGCACGTGTCTCCACCTGAAATGGCACGTGAGGACAGGTGTCCCTAATTACACAGGCCGATCATAGTGACTTTTTCAAAAGCGTTTTTTTTTGGGGGGGGGGGGCTTCTCAAGGAAAAAATGAAAAGCAACCCACCCACCCCCAATAATAAAAATGATAATTTGATAAATTAAAAAAAACAATATTCACTACTAATAGTAAAATACTAGTATGATAATACTCAACCCCCAGCCAATTCGATGAATGATTCTTATCTGACCAGTTTATATTAATATATTAATTCATAATAAAACAAAATCTTTATCACTTTTTAAACTTTTATTTAAAAACTTGAAATACTAAAAATGTAATTTTGACAAACCAACAGAAGTATTTTTTTTCCTGACGGATTACCCCGGTATACAAGAAATGCCAACCTCAGGTATCTAATACAAATGCCTGGTAAGGTACCTTGATGTCATGTGAATACATGTAATTATGTAAATATAATTCTTCGATGTCAATTGCAAAATATTGGAAATATAATTATTTTATTGAGGAACGTCTCACCTGTCCTTAATCAGTAATCGTAACTTGACATATTTCTTTATTTACTTTTTAATCGATCTTTTTAGTAAACCTTTTCTGTAAATAATTTCAATAAATGTACCCTTCCTTAGCTCTTCCATTTTTTCAAAGGAACATTCATCATAGACAGCTTCAAGAAAGTAGGATCGGAAATGATTGATTTCTACATAACTGCATGCACTTACTTTTTTCTATTCCACTTCACGCATTCTATACGAGTTTACCAAAACTTATGTGATAAATCAAATTCAAAATTAAATAAAATTCAGTTAAATAAAATTAAATTAAAATTGAATTGCGTTCACGGTGCTGAAATATTAAATCAATCACACAGAAATACACGTCTAGTTATTTTAACTGTTTGAAGTTAATTATTTTGATACAGCATGTAAACACTTTTGAAATATTTCTATAATTGGTAAAAATATGGTAACATAATTAAATATTTAATTTTATGTAAAATAAAAGGTAGGTGGGTTAGTATTGAGATATACTTTCAAAGTTTCCCTGCCTGGGAAACATGGGGAAAACTACACATTGGTGGCTTCCATGTCGGGAATCTGTATGGAAACCACTGAGGCATGTTTACATGGTTTCCTATCTTGGGAAACTTACGGGAAACCACAGGTTGGTTGTTTCCATATCGGGAATCTACATGGAAACCACCGGGGCATGTTTCCATGGTTTCCTATCTTGGGAAACTTACGGGAAACCACAGGTTGATTGTTTCCATGTCGGGAATCTATGTGGAAACCACCGGGGTATGTTTCCATGGTTTCCTATCTTGGGAAACTTACGGGAAACCACAGGTTGATTGTTTCCATGTCGGGATTCTATGTGGAAACCACTATGTGGTTTCCATAAAATGGAAACTATATGGAAACTACTGATGTCACGATTCCCATATGTTTCCATCGGGTTTCCAAATTTGGGAAACCTGGCTTTTCATCCTGTGCTGCTCTAAACTAGTATGAAAATAGTTTTAAAAGACGAAATCCCTTATGAATCGTCACATACTCGTCGCCTGGAAGAAAAAAAAATTTTCTCAGGTTTATTATTCTCAAAACGATCAAGTTAATTTAAATAGCGTTATTTTAAGAGTTTTCGGAAATTGAATTAGACGCAGTCGACGTCATTACGTTTTCAGTGGATTACGTAAAAGTAGTTTTGGTGCGCCTCACTAAAATGCTTATAAAATACTGAAAAGGTGAGATATTTTCAAATTTTATGTATATTTGCATTCAGAAAGAGTCCGGCTATCAAAATTTACCAAAAAGTAAATTTATGAAAATTTGACCTTAAGGGCCCTTTTCTCGTGACGGCAGTCAATTATATTTAGCATATATTCTTTTACAATTTATCCGACTTTCAATAAATGAAATCAATGACTTCAAATAGCCCTTTATGATATATTTAATATATTTTCTAGGGAGTCAACTTAACCAGGTACTCGGTCCAACGTCCAAGTATTGAATACTAAAAATAGATACTCGGTTACTCGGATGTATATTAAATAATTTCTTTTTTCAAAGTAAATATTTTTATCAAAACTTATCAATACTTACTGAAATATGCAAACGGTTATTAGCATGTTTTCATCTACACCTAGCTGTAAAACACCCGTTATCGCCTCTACATGTAGCTGTGAATATACAGTAATTACTGACCAATTAGCAGGCACATAGTCGTTCTCAACTATTGTGGTCCTTAACTTTTTGCATGAGTGACTTTAACAATTGTTTTCAGTATACATCATAATGATTGAAGTATTTGCAGTACACAGCAGTGAAATATGACGTGCATAGAAATGCAGCTACCCACTTCAACAGTAAAGAAATATATATGTAGAAATAACTTTATTCAAAACAGATGAAAGTCATTTTGCTAATTAGGTTTAGTGTATAAACTGGATACAACCAATGAATAAATTATTATAAGACTATGAGCATGAAACCCCTTCAACAACCATTTCTTATCTTTGAACTTTCGCTAGTTGAATAAACAAACCTGCACAACAGTTTGTCCTGCTTTTGCGTTGATCAAGTAGATCCAAAACAACCTTTTGTAATTTTGGGTGTATTAATTGTGCATAATTTTTTGCTTTTTATTTGTTAAATAACTTAGCTACTAAAAAATAATTTCCAATCGAATTATTGTTTATTTGTACTTTTTTGTGGGTTAATAGAGATTAACTAGGCTCAAGAACAAACTTTTATCTACATTTTACCGTTAGTAACCGAGTATTCAGTCGGGGAAAAGTGTGATTAAGCGATTATTAATTATCAAATGATTTGACCGATTTGACTTCCCTAAATAATATTTTCCTGTATTTCTCTCTATCTCTCTTACTCTCTCACTTTCTCACTCTCTCAAAAGCCTACTATTGTTCATAATCATGCATTTGCAAGAAAACAGATTAAATGTATATAAGATATACAAGACATGGACTGATAAAAGTTACTTTGGTGTATTTGAAAAATTGAAAAGAAAATAAGTCAATTTAACAAAAATACAAAATATCACATTATACTTTCAAAAAATATTCGGTTCATTTTTGTCATTATTAAAATAACAAGAACATTCGTTATACTATCAAACATATATGTATTATTAGTTATCCAGGTTCAATCAAAACGGGGATTTACCCGGGTTTTATTCCATACACCCTGAGGCCGAAGGCCGAGGGTGTGGAAATTTCGCTAAATCGCATATTGATTGAACCTGGATAACGAATTTATTTCCTTTATACATAAAAATGCTTTGTAAACATCAGAGTGTGTCTAATCTATCGATTAGATAACTATCATAGAGAATGTATGCATTGTGACGTCACGTTTTATTTACACCCGGCTCAAGTCTTTGCACACATAAAAACCCGACTTTGTAACCAATCAAAGCTCGTGTTACAAGCTAGATAGGAAATAACATAACTTATGACACTTATCCCACTTGAAATATATTGAATTGATTTAAATATACATGTACTCACCTTCAGAATCATTAGAATAGTATATCTGACTGCGGTTGTGCTGAGTTAGTTTTTCGTTTTAGAGATGACACAGAAAAATTTCTAATATAACCATGCAATGTTACTTATTCTGCTCTTTGTTAGCTGCCTCCGTAGGGACACATCTTTACTGACTAAAATTGTGTTTTGAAACTGTCCAATTTTCATAGCTTTGGTCGATCCTACAACATATTTACATTAAATGCAGGATAAATAAATGTTTACGTAGACTCATCATGATAATTCAAAAATAATTTCTCCCAGGCATGCATGAAATTATATGCAGATGTATCAGTTCATTCGATCAAGACCGACCATAACAGGTATCATGTTACGATATCTAATTAGGCTAAAGCATTTCTCAGGGAGACGACATTTTCAAGTTAAAACAAGAAAGATAAAGGTTACAATGAAAGATAAGCTAATCCAAGACAACGTGGGTTACCTTGCTAATGTTGAAGAGAAGCCTATCACTTCCATTGTAACTCATTTGTACTCCATTTGGGTTTGTTTACAAAATTTCACGCTGAATTGTCTCATGTTAGATTATTACGCGGAAGTAGTACTCAAGTATAAATAAACAATATTATTGATAAAAGGAACTACATACCTCTTTTCTTCTATTTTCCCAATATATTATTTAAAAGATTACTTCATCATGTAGCTGTATATACATGTACCTGTCAAAATATAATTATACCTACTTGAACTATTTTGTCTCTCGTTATATTTCTAAACATGGCTTCAGGACCCCGTGATGTTGAACCCCATTTGTTTCTGTTTTAAACATATAGAGATGTCGTTCGTTCTTCTCTCAAACGTGAAACGTATCAGGATATAAAGTAACTATTAGTTCTATTATTAGGCTATTATTTTATTGGACTTAGTTTTATATTAATCGTAAATTGTTAAAATAAATTCAGTCATAACACACGCTTTTGATATGATAATAACGATAAAGATTGGGAATGGTGTCGAATATGAGTAGCGGTTGTATGCCCTTAGTTTAAGATACATCCGTTATATAAGAAAATTGACCTTTGACATCTTGAAAGGTAAAAAGGTCATCAACAGCAAATGCATAAGGTGGCTTCCGCCTAAAAACGTCATGATGAATACATGTAATTATGAATTACAGAACACAAAAAATATTTTTACATGGTTATTGACAAAATCTATTGTAAAAATGTCTTACTTAGCATATTTCGCAAATGTGTGACGTCACAGAAGGGTTTTCCCGTACTCGAGAAATGTAAACATGACACGTTTTTCTCATGCTCATGTCTTGTTTAACTATTCTGTAAATAATTTCAGCTTCAAATGTATTTCTACAGCTAATCTATAAAATGACGAACTTGCATTTCGACGTTTTTTTCAAATATTGAATGATAGGATTTTTTGTAAATGAATTTTTTGTTGATTAAGTTATCTTAAAAAGAACGTAATTTTCCGTCTCCAGATGCGATGTGACAAAAGACTCTTGCTTTTTCGAATTTTTAACCCTATTTATACTCTGAAATATTTTAAAAGACACATGTTCGTGACATATTATTTATCTATGCTGAAAAAATTCCATTATTAAAATTCAGTTAAATAAAATTAAATCAAAACTTCACTCAGACACTGTGGGACATGAAATTTGTCAATTAATCACACAGAAATAAATCTAGAAACCTATTGATATATCTGCTTGAAGGTATGTGGGACATACTAAATTAGAGATATACAAAATATGAAAAAAATTGAATGAAAGGTATTTTTATAAAGGTGGTTCATCCCCTTAAGATAAATGAAATAACTTTTATGTAAAATAAAAGGTAGGAATGTAAATAAAAGCATTGACTTCAAATTTTTGGCTGTCTGGGAAACACACCTGGCCGTGTCGACAAATTATCATACTGCGCTAACGCGCGGTATTCAATTTGTCGGCACGGCCAGGTGTTATAGTAACGAAGACATCCAAAAATTTGAATTCAATGCTGAAATAAAACACTTAAAACTGAGTATTATAGAGATAGAGAAATTAACAACAATTAAATTGGCATGTCAGTAGGAAATAATCATGACTTTAATACGTGGCAAAATTAACAAAGAATTTTCTACCCCCCAAATTCCTTTTAAGTATCCTGATAGTATGAAAATTGGTTATATAACCGGGGATTTTTCCAAGGTTTCTTATCTGGTGGAAAATAATTAATTCACATTTAATTTTCTGTATAAAAAAGGAATATGTGGAAATAGTAAATGAAATAGTAAAAGAAATTAAATTATTAATACACCCGAAAATTGTGATTAAATGTTCATGTTCAGTTTAACGAGGCCGAAATTCGAGTGCGCATCACGTTGCGCAGCTTTTTAATTTCAAGCAGTCATTAACTTTTTTTAATTTTAATACAAAATTAACATTATTTGTTACTCCTACTGATCTGAAAGTGTGATTTTTACGACAATTATTGGAAAAAGAACGTTGAAATGACTCTAACAACGTCACCGTAGATATGTATTTTTACCGTAATATGGCAATTTTAGAGGTATTTGGCTTCGACCTAGACCAATTCAGTGGTGAACTTTTTTGAAATATCACAATTTGGTATTTTTACATTTACTTTCATTTACTGTGAATGAAAAAAAATCCCTTGTGTCATACGCAAAAAATAATGAAAAAATGTTAATGGCGATTTTCCAACAAATTCCCATAGGGTCCAATAGTAAAGTTTGACAACATTTAAGTTTCCCACTGTGCTAAACGGATGAATTAAAGTCAATTTTAATGTGTCTAAAACATATAAACATATTAAAAAAGTGATTATCAAAAAATTTTGAAATATCCCTATATCCAAATAATTAACATAATTAATTCTACATTCCACTGGGTGAAAAAAGTGGTTTCCCATCATGTGAAACTTTATTGAAACCACATGGAAATCTCAAGTTTACATCATGTTTCCCAGTGGTTTCCGTAGCGGATGCTAGGTTATTCCGCCAAGTTTCCGTGACACGGAAACCCCCTACGCTCCGATTCCATAAGGTATCCCGAACCACGGAAACCTCTGTAAACCTGAAGTTTCCCGAACATCCATGTAGTTTCCCGTAATGGGAAACCTGAAGATTCCACTGGTTTCCAGAATCAGGAAACTTGATGGAATCGGAGCGTAGGGGGTTTCCGTGAAATGGAAACTTGGTGGAATCTTTAGGTTTCCTTTTACGGGAAACTACATGGAAGCTCGGGAAACCTCACGATTCCTAAGGATTCCTTGACTTAGGAAACCCTATGGAATCGGAGCGTAGTGGTTTCCGTGGAATGGAAACTTGATGGAATCTTTAGGTTTCCTTATACGGGAAACTACATGGAAGCTCGGGAAACCTCAAGATTTCTAAAGTTTCCTTGACTCAGGAAACCATATGGAATATGAGCGTAGTGGTTTCCGTGGAATGGAAACTTGATGGAATCTTAGGTTTTCTTTTATGGGAAACTACATGGAAGCTCGTGAAACCTTATGATTCCTGAAGTTTCTTTGAGTCAGGAAACTATATGGAACTTGTGTAGCATTTTCTGTGTGGCGGAAACTTGGTTGAATTATCTGGAGTCACATTCCTTGTGGAAATTACTGGGAAACGTCAAGATTCCCTAACTTTTCTGAAGGAAGCAATGTGAAATAATGCGTATTCTTTTAAAAATCAATCAAAAAAATTTATTGCATGTAAAAGAAAAAAGCATTACCATTTTATATGTTTAATAATTCATTTGATGTACAAAAACTGTAACTGAATTTTTCAATGATATCAAAATATTAAATAAATTCATATATCTTAGATAAACAATGGAACAGTCTTTCACATTTAAGTCCATTCATAAGGGTCATTAAGTACTTCTTTCAACATCAGTTTCCTGGTTTTCTTCACATCACTTATGATCTGCAATATTCATACAAAATTATTATATGATGTCAGAATTATAATGCTTGAATATAACTTAGAAATCTGAAAGATCAGTCAATGTCCTTTAATATACCAATATCAATAATTACTTTCCATGACCATGATACATATGATTTCAGCATTTAATGTATCTCTTTAATATTTAATGCTTTATGATAAGTGAAAAAAAAATAACATAATATAAATAATGTTTTCAGCCTTATTATGTCATTGAGAATATATTACTACATGTATCTCATACTAAGAACCCTGCTTTAAGTTTGATTAGTTTGAGAGAAAACATACTGTATATAGGGTTATTTTCGCCCCGTCTTATTTTCACCCTTTCACACTTGCGAACAATTTTGCCCCGTTTTAAATTCGCCCAGTCATAGTTATTGTTAACGAAATATTACTGTATTCTTTGAACTCGCCCCGTTTTAAACTCGCCCATATGAGGGTAGGGCGAAAGGGGCGAAAATAAAACGGGGGCGAAAATTTCCCTGTATACAGTACCCTTTATAACAAGAGGCCCATGGGCCACATCGCTCACCTGAGAAGCTTTGACCATTCTGTTCTTTACCAGATTTCACCCTTGTTATACATAATACATCCCCACCCTACCCCACTGATCATAATTTAGACATTTTGAAATCTACACTACCACATGATCCTTCCATGGGCACATATGTTTCAGCTTTTTGGCCCAGTGGTTCCCGAGAAGAAGATTTTCAAAGATTTTTCCTATATATTTCTATGTAAAACTTTGATTCCCTATAATGGCCCCGCCCTTCCCCCGGGGGTCATCATTCCTACAATTTAGAATTTACACTACCCCAGAATGCTTCCACATAAGCTTCACTTTTTCTGGCCCAGTCGTTCTTGAGAAGAAGATTTTCAAAGATTTTTCCTATATATTTCTATATAAAACTTTGATTCCCCATTGTGGCCCCACCCATCCCCCGGGGTCATTATTTGAACAATTTAGAATCTACATTTATACCAGGATGCTTCCACATAAGTTTCAGATTTTCTTGCCCAGTGGTTCTTGAGAAGAAGATTTTCAAAGATTTTTCCTATATATTTCTATGTAAAAATTTGATACCCCATTGTGGCCCCACCCTTTCCCTGGGGGTCATTATTTGAACAATTTAGAATCTACACTATACCAGGATGCTTCCACATAAGTTTCAGCTTTTCTGGCCCAGTGGTTCTTGAGAAGAAGATTTCAAAGATTTTTCCTATATATTTCTTTATAAAACTTTGATTCCCCATTTTGGCCCCACCCATCCCCAGGGGGTCATTATTTGAACAATTTAGAATCTACATTATACCAGGATGCTTCCACATAAGTTTCAGCTTTTCTGGCCCAGTGGTTCTTGAGAAGAAGATTTTCAAAGATTTTTCCTATATATTTCTATGTAAAACTTTGATTCCCCATTGTGGCCCCGCCCTTTCCCTGGGGGTCATGATTTGAACAATTTTGAATCCTTTCCAAC